>NW_020172776.1:229242-268022 GCF_003031525.2 Neophocaena asiaeorientalis asiaeorientalis | reverse complement strand
CTCCCTCCCTCCCTTCCTGCCTCTTCTCTCCCTCCCTCCCTCCCTCCCTCCCTTCCTTCCTTCCCTCCCTTATTTATTTTTGTCTGTTTGGACTTTTATTTAGAATTCTCTTCATGGATATTGTATATAGTTGTGAATTGGTTGTTCATAACGTTTACTGTTAATCCTTTTCTTTACCCTTAGAGTGACTCACTGCAGCCAAAAATCTGCAAAGAACTAACTGGTTTCTACCAAATTTTCTAAACCAAGGCTGCCACCATAGTTGTTGGTTGATAGCTGTTAAATGATGGTTCAGTTTTAAAGCATCCAAGGCGTGTCAAGAAGGGTTATTCTCTATTTACCACTTTCTTTGCATAAAAAAAAAATCCAGCATTCCAACAGCACAATTTAATAATAGTTTTAAACAAAAAGGGAAAATGTTTGAAAACATTTTTAAAATATAATGTTTTATAAGTTACACATACGTTTGTCTATTCTGCCTATCTAGCTATATACCACTTATAAACTCTACTTTAAAAAATTGGAGCCAGTTAGACCCGGGTTGAAATTACAAATTTACTGATTATTAAGTCTATATCTTAGGCAAAGTATTAGGTTAGCTTTCCATATCTCCATTTGCAAAATCAGGATACTAATTTTACTTTCATAGAGCAAAGTTAGATTTAAAGACCAAATCAGATTGCATTATACATTAAACATGAAAATCACCAAGCACAGTGCTCTGGTTCATTGGAGGAGTTTAAAAAATATTAGGTCTTCTCTCCTTCACAACACAACCATGTTTATTTTTGCACACACTTGTTGTGGGCTGTACGTCCTCCACAGCAGGGAGAGCACATGACTTATTATCAAGAAGAGAACATTTTGAGAGTGAAAGTGAGTGCTATTGATTATTAGTCCATGAGACTGTGTATAAAATGGGACTGTCAACAAACTGGGTGTGTGGTTGGTTACCCTATTCATGGTTCTCTTCTTGTTGGTTTGGGTTTGGAGCCCAGGTAGTTATTCAGGGCTTGAGAACTCACAGACCCTTATTTCCCTGGAATTTTCTGGCAATATATTTTCTTTACTCTTCTTTAACCTCTTCATATACTCACCTCCTGGTTTCCATCATCAATAGGTGTGATGATCCCTGGCATATACTCTCAACTCCTTAGCACCCATGTGAACTAATCCCATCTTTCAGAACTCAGCACCTTCACTCAAGGATTTTAAATGACGCTGGAGAAAAACTCAGAACCATGAGCGAGAAGTGGCTTCTCCACTACTTGCCCAATCAGCCGCTTCTTCCCACCACACTAAGAAAAAGAAAATCTGAAAAAAGGAAAATGAGTTTTAAGTTATTTAATTTGAATGTGTATGAATCTAATTTTATAGAAACCATAAATTGAATCTATAATTTTTGTAACATGTGACATTGCTACTTAGAAAACATGTTAGACTGTATTCAATTGAAGGACAGGAAACGTCAGTTTCTCATTTTTGTGGAAATAAAATACTTCATAAATAGTATTCTACAAAGGATAAGAAGCCCACCTACCATGTTTCTTTTTTCTCTCTAAATGCTTCTAATATTTGAAAAGTTGATAACATTTTTATGACAATAACATTGACCAGAAGAAGGAATAAGTAAAGCATTATTACCAAAAATAGCTTATCATCATACATTCAAAATTGTTCTTTAAGACTGGAAAACTGGGTAGAGTTCTGAATCATGGGCTCTGTGAAATGAGATACATGGTATGTGTTGTCTAAGAATGCTTAGGTCATCTCTGAAAACCATAGTTTCATAAATTAATTAAAAGGAAAGAATCTGGTTTTAATATCTTTATCAGGGCAGAAAGTAAATATTGAAATATGAATTAAATTGAGATTCTTCTAGGTGACCAAGTTTCAAATTACCCAAAAATGGACTATCTTTTTATGTATTTATTTTTATTTTATTTTATTATTTTAAAAATTTTTATTTATTTATTTTTGGCTGTGTTGGGTCTTTGTTTCTGTGCGAGGGCTTTCTCTAGTTGCGGCGAGTGGGGGCCACTCTTCATCGCGGTGCGCGAGCCTCTCACTATCGCGCACCGCGATATGAGGTTACCTGTGTGACAGTAAGGGAGATGGGGCTTCATAAGACTGCAACAGCTGAGTCACAGGAAAGAAACGGGAGCCATGCTTCAGCCATGATTTACAGAGCCCAGAGGCCACAGGCCTCTCTTGTTGCGGAGCACAGGCTCCAGACGTGCAGGCTCAGTAGTTGTGGCTCATGGTCCCAGTTGCTCCGCGGCATGTGGGATCTTCCCAGACCAGGACTCAAACCTGTGTCCCCTGCATTGACAGGCAGATTCTCAACCACTGCGCCACCAGGGAAGCCCCTATCTTTTTATTTAAAGGTGATGTGGTCAACTCACCGTCAGCAAAAAAGATAGTCTAAGCTAATAGAAACTGAAGCCCTGTGTCCCCCTCCTCCTGCTGTTCTACCAGAACTAAAGGTCAGTAAGGCAATCAGACAATATTGCTGAGGGCCTTCTTTGAGCAAGGCACTGTGATTAATTCAGGAAAGCAAATAGTCTTTTAGAAGGAATTTGTTAAAATAATTCTGTGCCAAATATTGAAAGGTATGTATATGTGGAGAGAATATCTCCTGGTTTAATTTAATAGTTATTCCCAGACATGCCAAAAAAAACCAAACTGGGTTATCCATGAAATTCTTACCTTGGGCCATTGCGTTCAGAAAAAGAAAACCTGGAGGTTATACGAAAAAGGGGATATCATCTGTCACCCATGTATGTGTGGAAGAAGTTAAATGAGTCAGATTTCCACATTCTAACCAACATCAAACTTAATATCTCTTGTATCTGACGTGTGTCACAGGCCTTAGAACTGCAGGCTAATTTGCCTAATTCGCACATTGTGAAACTAAGTCAAGCATGTAGAAATACCCTATTAGACACTGCTACTTAAAAACTCCAGTGTACCTCACTTTAAAAAGGACCTGCTGAGATTCTTTTGAAGTGTGATTATTATTATTCAATTGAAAACGCTCTTAAGTTTTTATGAACTTATAAAATGATTTATCAGCCTTGTCTATGGGCTGCTCCAGATGTTGCTTTCCAGGCTGTAATTTTTATGAGCCTATTTTATAGGTCAAAGAGCTGTGAGTCTGGGTGACTAGTTATAGCCTCAAGTCTGGAGAGGTGATACTTAATCATTTAGGGGGCAGGAAGGCAATGAAATGACCATTTGAAAGTTTTGCATTTTAATGAGTGTGTAAGATATAAATACAGGTGCAAACCAGCCCAGGGCACCTATGAACGGGGAATATTGTCTTAAGAGTCTTTCATCTTTTCTTACCTTAAAAAAAAATAAACCTAAACCAAATGGAGGTGGTAACTATGTCTTGGGATTGAACTTTAACTTAAGGCTCCACTGCATCTTCTTTTTTCCGGCTCTAACGTTAGAAGTGGGCTTCTATCCTGAGGTTCTGATGCCTGGGGGAAGTGAGACGCAGAGCCTTTTCAACAACAGGAGTAAAGCTGAGTCATGGATTTGATTTGAATCAATCCATCCATCCATTCATCCAGCAAACAGTGAAAGAGCTCTCACAGGGAGCTGGTGGCATGCAAAGATGCCTGGGACACTGCCCTTGCCCTCCAGTAGCAAACATCCCTTTATATGGAGGAAGAGAGGAAGTGACGGGGCCCCCAGTGAAGGTAAGGAGAAATGGCAGGAAAGTATTAAAGAGAGGCAGCAGGCCTTTTGGAAGACCATCTAGATAGTTTCCACTGTAAAGTAAGCAGGACTGGGTAGAGGATAAGCCTATGGATTTTGGAGTCAGATATACCTGGGTTTGAATTCTGCTTCTGTAACTTCCAATATCCATGACCTTGTTCAGGTTATTTAGCCTCTTTAAGCCTTTGTCCTTGGACGTAATGATAATGACTTCATAAGGTTCATGTGGAGATCAATGACGTTATCCTGAAGGACTTCAAAGCTTTGCATGTTAAGAGTGATTACCAAGATGTAGCTGTTATTTTTATAGTTGTTTTACCTGAGACTGCTCAGAGATTTGGACTGTTTCTGGCCTGGGGCGGAGAACTGGATTCAGGGTGACTTCCCTCGCTAATGGTATGGAGGATCTGCCCACAGCAGCTCATGAGAGCCCACTGTGAAGTTTTCAGGAACTTTACAAGCTGTGTGTTATACACAGCCATCTTTGAAATCGGCCACGGTGGAAGTATTTACCCAACGAAAATCAGCAAATGCACAAGGTCAGAGCTCCCAGGTGCCCACTTGATTTATCAGCATAGCATTGCAAGCGAATTTCAATCCAAGTCGATGTATGGGGCTCTGGGGGGGCGAGGGTGGAGGGGCTGGAGGCATCGGGTGGAGTGGGGGGAGAGCCTCCACATAATTTAGGTTTTTCAGTCCTGTGCGGAGGGAACATAACCAGGGTCAAAGGTGATGCCAGAATGAGAAAGAAAAACGTGGGGGAATAAGCCTTCTCTTCATTTAAACATTTTATCTAAGGCTTTGAAAGCAGTGTTTAAATGTCATATTTATTGGTGAATTCTGGAGTTGAAAATCACAGCCCCAGAACAGCCCAAATGTTCGTTCCTTGATAGCAGCTGTTTTTAATATAATTGAAAGAAATGGAGCACACATGTAGTAATAATATTTATAAACACTTCTCTGCCAGCCAGATCCCTGCAGTAAATAAGAGTGTTCAGGGTGCCCAAGTAGCACCCTGGTCCGTCTCCCTCCTATCTATTTTCTGAGCTATAGCAGGAGGATCCTTAATGGTTATGAAGTATTGAAAATCCAGCCTCGTCTTTATTATGAAGAAAGTATTTCTAATGCCCCACCTGATCACTGTTGCTTGAATTTAATCTCATTTCTTCTCTCTTTGCCTTGATTAGAGGTGGGGAATAACTGGGCGGTAACCTTATTTTGTTTATTTCCTTACTGAAGCTAGTGATGCTACATTTATACTCCCTCAAGTCCAGGCGACTTTTAATATTTTAAAATTTCTGTCTTAGCATTGTTATATGAAATTTTCAACTATCTAGATGTACCCCCTATATTCTTCTTTAAATATTTTTTTCTTCCTCTATTTCTTCCCTGGACATTACCTATCATTCATTACTTCTCCAACCAAAGCCCCTTATTATTTTTTTTTTTGTGGTATGCGGGCCTCTCACTGTTGTGGCCTCTCCCGTTGCGGAGCACAGGCTCCGGACGCGCAGGCTCAGCGGCCGTGGCTCACGGGCCCAGCCGCTCCGCGGCATGTGGGATCTTCCCAGACCAGGGCACGAACCCGTGTCCCCTGAATCGGCAGGGAGACTATCAACCACTGCGCCACCAGGGAAGCCCACCGAAGCCCCTTATTTGAAGCCACTATCACCCACCTATTCATGTAGTAGAGCCCCATCTGGTGACTCACTGACCCACTGATTCTCTTCTGCTGTGCACAGCCCTGCCCGTTCCTGATGCACCTCCATGCACCTCTGAAATTAGTATCTACACAATTTATTTATAGCTTTACTCAATTCAATTGGCCTTCTCAGTTTTGCAGCTTACAGCTATTGAGTTCCAAACCTTAGTGACAAATGATGTGTGAAGTCATCGAAAGTCTCTTAATTTTCTCCCTGAGTGAACCTGGCACTCAAAATTTTAGTTATTAAATGGTTGTCTATAAACTACTAAACTGTGCCTGCTTGGCTAAGAAGACATTTGTGGGACAGGGTAAAAGTACTATTAACATTTCAGAGACTGGGTTTTCTACTAGTTGACAGCTGAGTGCCGGTGAAATTGGAGATAAGGTGGAAAACTGCCAAAGAACATTTTCCCAATCTCACAGGGCAGGATCCCTCCACACCCATCTTCAGATCCTTCTGTCCAATGCTTTTGTACTACTTAACCTTTCTGGAATGTAGGTAAAACCCCTGGGAAAAGAGATGAGAAACTTAAAGTAACTGACATTGTTCCTACTATTCAATGGGATAAGGCATTAAAAACTAAAATCAAGATTAAATAAAGACAAGGGTAATATTAAATATTTAGCAATGATTTAACACTGGTACCAACCAAAAAGAACAGCTGTTGGCTTGAAAATCCCAGAGTCCTCCTGCTGTGAAATCTCTTAAATTGCTGGAATATTCAGATGGCTGGGAGTTTATGGAGTATGGCCTAGGGTGGCAGTGGCAGTGGACGGGTTGCACTTGAACTGATAATGAAGCATTTCAATATTTAACATCTGTTCTGCCTGTGCTTGTGCAGCTCAATATCTGGTCTGGTTAAAAAAAATAAAAAAGCAAAGTTAAATTTCTTGCTCATCTAATTTGTAAGTTGATTGATACACGCCGCTTGTAAGTTGAATGGAAGTTCCTTGCCCACAAATTTTTGCTCTCCACCTTTTTTCTCCACTGTTAGCATGTGTTTAATTTCTCACTATCATTGCTATTTATTCTATTCTTCAAGCAATAAACACACACATACACACACAAAAGAACAGGAAAACTACCTCATGGATGATTATAATGAACTCTTCAGATTTCTTTTAGTTTTGAAATAATTAAATATTTAAATCACTGAACACATTTTTTCCATCTTAAGGAAGCAAAAATATTTGTTAAAAGACATGGTAAGAAGTAGTACTGATAGGATTACTATATCAGATTATTGTTTGTTTTAAAAGAGACTAAATAATGGTGATTAAATAAGATAGTAGTTTTTTAATTCCCATATGCATGAGAGTGTTTCTACTCCATGAAATAGCCGAGGGACCCAAGTCCTTTCTATCTTGTTACTCTGTCTCCTCCTAAGACATTGCCCTTGTCTGTGTGGTTGAAGACAGCTTATGACCATCATGTCTATGTTGCAGTTCTTTATCCATAATAAAGAGGAAGGGGAGGTGTCTTAGTCACAGCTGCTATAATAAAATACCACAGACTAGGTTGCTTATAAATAAAAATTCATTGCTCACAATTCTGGAGGCTGGAAGTCCCACACTGGGGTGCCAGCAAGGTTAGGGGAGGGCCCACTTCTGAGTCATAGACCTCTTGTTGTATGCTCACGTGGCAGAAGGGGCCAAGGAGCTGTAGGGGTCTCTTTTGTAAGAGCACTAAACCCAAAATAATACAAGTGAACTTATTTACAAAACAGAAGCAGACATAGAAAACAAACTTATGGTTACCAAAGTGGGGAGGGATAAATTAGGAGTATGGGATTAACAGATACACACTACCATAAATAAAATAAATAAACAACAAGGACTTACTGTATAGCACAGGGAACTATATTCAATATCTTGTAATAACCTATAATGGAAAATAAAAAATATACATCCAAATCACTTTGCTGTACACTTGAAACTAACACAATATTGTGAATCAACTATACTTCAATTAAAAAAAGAAAGAAAGAAAAATATATACCACAAAAAAAAGCACCAATCCCACTCATAAGGGCTCCATCCTCATGACCTAATCACCTCCCAAAGGCCCTACCTTCTGACATCATCACATTGGCATTAGGATTCAACATGTGAATTTGGGGGGGCACACAACGTTCAGACCATAGCAGGAGGGTAAGCAATGACTTTGAAGAGCCAGACCCAGAAGTTGCACACACTGCTTTTGCTCATAACCCATTGTCTAGAGCTTAGTCTCCTGGCTGTGTCTAGCTACAAGGGGGGCAGGGATTATGCAGTCTTATCTGGGCAGCTGTATATCCAGCTAAGACTCAAGGGGTTCTGGGTTCTGGGGGGCAGTTAGTACTTTCTGCCACATTTATGGAAACAAATTTATTACAATCCTAGTCCATTGCTTCTGTAAAGGTGTGTGATACAATACATGATATTGTAAGTGGGTAGGATGTTTTTTAGATGTTTGCCTTTTCAGAAAGTCTTCACAAATATAACTCTTTTTGTTCTGATCCTTTGTATTTACATAGTCTTTCTTAAATATACTATTAAACGGTGGTCACACGGTTCCCACAAAATTTCCAAAATTTGATCAATCTACAAAATGCCCTTTTGGGTTTTGTTTTGTTCTTGTTCTTTTCTCAGAGTTCTGGTATTGTACAGTTTTCTATTTACATTACAGTTTCTTCAAATACATCTTTGTGTGGCTTTAATGAGCTATTGCGAATAACCTCCTTTCTCTCTTTCCTTCCATCTCAGACTCCACTGCTACTTGTAGCTCTCTTTGCCTCAGTTTGTATTTCCTCCTCCACCTTCTATCTATCTGCTTAACATTGATCCTCTGGAACTCTTATGTAGAGAGACCTTGTGTCCTTCCCCTGATGTTAATTGTCCAAGATACTATACTATTCCTTCCTTTTCTTTTTTAAGAGCTCAGGTGGAATCTTCAGGATTTAAATAGCAAGTCCTTTCTCTTTTTCTTTTTTCCTTCTCCATTGTTTTTAAAGGCATCTGTTTACCCTTCTCTACTTTTAAATTTTTCAGTCTTTTTCTTTCCAAACAGACTTTGAGTTCATTATCTTTTTTTTATTAGACATCCTCTGACATTCTGTGGTTTCATGTTGTTGTTTTAGTTCCTTTTGAGTTCTTGCAGTTATATGCTACAGTATTGTGTTCCTGATGAGATTTCAGGACTTAAATATAAAAATAATTTTTTTTAACTTTTTATTTGATTTTGGAGTATAGCCGATTAACAATGTGTTCAGGTGCACAGCAAAGCAACTCAGCCATACATATACATGTATCCATTCTCCCCCCAAACTCCCCTCCCATCCAGGCTGCCACATAACATTGAGCAGAGTTCCCTGTGCTATACAGTAGGTCCTTGATGGTTATCCATTTTAAATAGGGCAGTGTGTACGTGTCGATCCCAAACTCCCTGACTACCCCGTCCCCCTACCCTTCCCCCCTGGTAACCATAAGTTTTTTCTCTAGGTCTTTGAGTCTGTTTCTGTTTTGTAAATAAGTTCGTTTGTATCATTAGTTTTTAGATTCCGCATATAAGGGATATCATATGATAATTCTCTTTTTCTGTCTGACTTAACTTCACTCAGTATGACAATCTCTAGGTCCATCCATGTTGCTGCAAATGACATTATTTCATTCTTTTTAATGGCTGGGTAATATTCCATTGTATATATGTACCACATCTTCTTTATCCATCGCTCTGTCGATGGACATTTAGGTTGCTTGCATGTCTTGGCTATTGTAAACAGTGCTGCTATGAACATTGGGGTGCATGTATCCTTTTGAACCATGTTTTTCTCTGGATAAATGCCCCGGAGTGGGATTGCAAGGTCATATGGTAGCTCTATTTTTAGTTTTTTGAGGAACCTCCATACTGTTCTCTGTAGTGGCTGTACCAATTTACATTCCCACCAGCAGTGTAGGAGGGTTCCCTTCCCTCCACACCCTCTCCAGCAAAAAAATAATAAGAACTTGAACAACTGCTGCTTTACTCAAGACAGGGGTATTTGACAAACTTATGGAATTTTAAAAGAAGTCCCATTTCATATAGTTTATCTCTGAGATGTAGATTCACCAGTGGAAACAGCTGTGTATCATTACTTTTTTAAACCAACAGACACTATTGAGATCCTAGTGTAGAGTGGTGATAACAATGTCCTATCCCGTTCTCGTTTCTAATATATGCATCTTTTTTTCACCTCTATTTTAAGAATTCTATGTATTGTGTGTCTTTCATTAAAGCCTATCTCAAGTCTCTACTGGAATTGGGCCAGGTATAGAAGACCAAATGAGGTGGATATCTGGGAGAGTCTCTCTTTAACTTCCTTGTTCAGAAACTTCAATCATTCACACATCCTTGAGTTGTTTAACAAAAAGAGGTGCAAAACTTTTCACCAGCTAACCACCAGGTTTGATTCCTGCTGTCTCTGAATCCTGGTGTCTTCATCCATCAAATAAGGTTAAGATTTCATCTTGTGTGACAGCCTCAGATGGAGTTAAGAGTTATTGCCAATAAAACAGTAACATGCTCCTTCACTAGAAGGTGTTTCTAACCTGGAGGATTTAAAAAATGTAGGAGGTTGAAAAGAGAAGTTCCAGGCAGATGAGGAGGTAAGAAGAGACCACCCAGCAACTTTAAAAGTAGAAGTACATGCCAGGGCATGGAAAAGGTTACAGACTTGGTCTCAGAGTGAACATTTATCATTCTGCAGAAATCATGGCACACAGGAGAGGTGTGAAAAATATTATTCTGTCTGTAAGGGAAAATATACTCTGTCAGCTTCAGGCAGGGCTTGGTCTTGATCTCCAGGAAATTTGCAGAATATATTATTAAATATAGGGTTTGCAACAGCTTAGAATGGTGTTCATGACTTCTGGATCAAGATAGCTAATTGAGCCACAGATTTCCCTCCTCTACCTTCCCAACTTGTACTTAAATGACAGGAAAAAATATAAGAAAAAAAAGACAGGTTTCTTAGAGTGCTGAAGAGACAGAGACTAGGAAAATGGTAGAGAGAAGGCTGCTATAGAAATAAGAGCTTTTTCAATGAGATATTCATAGGGGTACAAGCTTGAAATCAGCAAGGGTGAGGACAGGAAGTAGGCTAGAGATCCAGAAGAAGTTAGAGGTAGGACAGGAATAAAGACGCAGACGTAGAGAATGGACTTGAGGACAAGGGGAAGGGGAAGGGTAAGCTGGGATGAAGTGAGAGAGTGTCATGGACGTATATACACTACCAAATGTAAAATAGATAGCTAGTGGGAAGCAGCCGCATAGCACGGGGAGATCAGCTCGGTGCTTTGTGACCACCTAGAGGGGTGGATAGGGAGGGTGGGAGGGAGGGAGACGCAAGAAGGAGGGGATATGGGGATATATGTATATGTATAGCTGAGTCACTTTGTTATACAGCAGAAACTAACAACAACAAAGGACTTTAAAAGAGCTGTACCAGTTATCTGTTTTGTGTGTACAGAAGGACTGGCTATTATGTTTCTTCCCTAGATAAAGCTTGAGAGAATAGCACCTCCCAAAAAAGTGGGTGGGGGTTTATTGTCTGTGTGTGTGCATGTGTGTGTATGTGTGTGCACGTGTGTGCATGTGTGTGTGTGTGTGTGTATTGGGGTGGGGGGGTGAAGTTTAACATAAGCACTGGAGTCAAATGGAAGAGATGGCAGTTGGTAACTTCAGACATTCACCATGGACAGAAAAGAGAAAAAAGAACATAAGGAAGTCAGCTACGCACAGGAGTGAAATAATCTAAATGACTCCACCCCCAGAATAAAGTCCTTATGTTCTTTCCAACTATAATAGAAGCCCTTGCACTAGAGCATTTCTGCCCATTCACTTGCAAAGCTGTAGGATTAGCATCTCATTGAGAGGAGGCTTCCCATCAAAAGAAATTTTTGAAACCCTTGAAGAATTCTATTTCACCTCCTACATGTCATGGACTGAATAGTGTCCCCTCCCCCACCATCTATATGTTGAAGTCCTAATCCCCAGTACCTCAGAACATGACTGTATTTGGAGATAGGGTCTTTGAATTAAGTTAAAATGAGGTCATTATGGTGGGCCTGAATTCAGTAAGACTAGTGACCTTATAAAAAGAAGAAATTTGGACACAGGCAAAACCATAGTGAAGGTGATGTGAAGACACAGGAAGAAGGCAGCCAGTTACAAGCCAAGGAGAGAGGCCTCAAAACCAACTTCTAGCTTTGGCAGATATTGCTTTAGCCAAGTGATCAAAATATCATTAATGAGGGACAAACACCGTCCCCACCACCACCAGGCAAAGTACTAAGAAAAATAGAATATTCTTCCCATAAGCATTTAACCCGTATCCAGTCATGAGGACAAGTCAGACAAATGCATATCAAGTGGCATTCAGCAAAACCACTGCCTGGAGTCTTCAAAAATATCAATAGCATGAAAATGAAAGGCAATAAAGTTGAGAAACTCTTCTTGATTAAAGAAGACTAAAGAGACAGGGAAACAAAATGCAGTGTGTGATCTTTGATGGAGTCCTGGATCATTATCAGGGTAGTGAAGGTTATTGGATATGGCTCGTATAATAGATGATATTATAATATTAATATTTGCTGGTGATAACTGCATTTGGTTATGTAGGATAATGTCCTTGTTCTTATCAGATATAATCTAAAGTATTTGATATAAAGGATAATGATGTCTGTTTGCTAGTAATTCTTAAACGTCTCCAGCTATAATATATGTACATAAACATATGTATGTGTGTATATTTGTGTATCCATGTATAAATAGAAAGAGACAAAAACAAATATGGTGAAATAATAATTTGTAAATCTGGGTGAAGAGTATAATGGTATTTCTTATGGTATTCTTGCAACTTTTCTCGAGGTTTGAAAATGTTTAACATAAAATTGAAGGTTTGAAGGTTTACTCTTGGTGTGAAGGGAATAGAAGAAAATTATCTTTTTTTCCTATGGCAAATATAATAAGTTGGTCTTTTCAGTTTAATTAAACAAAATAAAGCACAAGTTCCATAGTAAGGCCAACAAGGATTCCAGTCATAGTTGTACTACTAATGCTGCTTCCTAGTGGTATATCCAAAGGTAGGTTGCTTAAATTCTTCATCTGTAAAATGGAGATAACAATAGTACTTACCTATGATAGATAGAGGCAGGCTGGCTGCCTACTGAATATCCATTCTTGAATTCTTTCTCATTAAAATAATGGTAAATTCAATGACATTGGCAATGTACCCAGCTATATAACTACATTTTGGAGGATACTTTGCGAGCTTGTCATGTCTTAGATCAAGAGATGTGAGTGAAGCTTGTTTAATAAGGGCTTTGACAGGTCGTATACTTAGATGACTGGTGTCTCTTTGCCTTTGCTTCCTTCCTCTTCCTCTTGTTCCTGCCAAGGAGATGGATGCAATGGTTGGAGCTCCAAGGTATCTTGTGAGCATGAGGTTGTAGACTACATCTGCAGCTGGAAGGAGAAGGGGTTGCTGTGGGCATGGTGAAGCTTCCCCACCAGCCTGGCATCTCCTCCTTCGGGACTCTTGTTACATGCAAAAACATGCCATTATTTAGTTAAGTCAACATTGTTTTGATTTTCTAATAGGTGCAGCCAAAAGCAATTCCTCATTTACATACTATCTTCTAGAGTTATGAAGATTGATTTGATAATAGATCTAAAATGCTTGGTACTATTCTCAGCACACACAAAGAAGCTTGATAGACATTTGGTTACTATTATATCAGTTTAGTATAAAAGTGTTCTTTGCCATTGACCTAGAGAGAGAATGGATGTTTCCCTCTCTCTTGAAATTCCCTTTTTAAATATTTCTCTTAAGCTCAGCGAATACATACCAATTCAGAGTTCTTCAAATATCTAATCTATTTAAACATAATTCCTGGAAGTGGTTAGCATAACCAGCCCCGTATTTGAAATGAATATATTAAATAGGTTTCTTGAACTGATGCAACCATGTCATTGTTAGTGAATAATTGCTGTTCTAAGAGTCAGAATGATTTATAAAGTTATAAAAGTGATTATCAAGTATGCTAGGTGAAAGTAAATATATAAACAGTTGTATATATGGGCTCAATAAATTAAAAAATACATAAATAATTGCAATGTTTGCAAAACCTGGCAAACTGGTTGAATAAATAATGTGATGTATAAAAGGGCAATTTTAGACATTTCTTTTGCAATAAAATGGTAAAACAACATACATACACTTAACTTGATTTTAAATGAAATAAGCCTAGCATGGTTGAATTCCAAAGCCAGAAATTATCTTTAAAAACCCCATATAATATTTCTTGAACATAAAGAATAGCCAGTTTCCTGTTTAACTTAGTAAGATGTTACTTACTTAATATATGTTACTTACATGTTACTTAGACAGTTACTTACTTAAGCAGCTTAGTTACATCTGTAGTAAGATGTTATCCATATCTGGATACAATATATCTCATAGAGTAATTTTTCTTTCATGTTCCTGTTCAGAGACTGCCTGTGGGAATAAGAATCTATGTATACTACAGGGTGTTGTGTGACTAGAAAACAAAGTGCCTGATGGTGGTGAAGTAGAATTCCTCTTGAGTTTCTAGCACTTTATTATTGAAGCCTTTGTAACACACAGATATCGCACCAATTTTTAAACTGAGGAATCTGATGATCCATTCCAAAGCGTTATAACACATTTGCTTTTTCACATAATGAAAATTCATAATTGAACCAAAGAATTATAGGGAAAACAAATGTATACTCAATACCAAGAAAGGGCCTGGCCCTGCACACATTTATCTTTTCCCTCTTCGTAATAACACTGTGGGGTGGGTGTGCTTATTCCTATTTGTATGGGTTGGGAGAACTATATCAGGGTTTTAGTAGGAAGCAGATGCGACGCTTGAATTAGGATAAATCAAGTATGGCTTAATAAAAGGACTCTTCATGAAGGCGTCCTCGGGGCGAGGAACCCACGGGGGGTAGTGCAATCCCCTAGGGCAGGTTGTTACAGAGCTATGCCCACACCCAGACTCAAAGAACAAGGGGAGGAAGTGGGACTGGACACTGGAAACTGGAAGGAGACTGGTAGAGCGGGATACCTTGAGTGATGTTGTGACCTTTAGTCAAATGACAGGACTGACTGGAGGGGCTCTGCAGAAAGGGAGCTGGGGAGTGAATACTGGACCTCATTTCCCTCCTGCCAATTTTCTGCCAGGCTCCCCATAGCTGAACTTGAAGGGAAGCCAGTGGGCAAGGTCATCTGATGACATTGTCCTTGGAGGTCAGCCTGCTGTGACGACAGAGAATGAAGTGGAGGAGTGGATAGTGCATCTGGGTGAACAAGTAGAAGGTGTTTAGCTCAGGAACTGAAGCTCGAAGAGGTTAGGCTCTGTTAAAAGTCATACAGCTAGGAAGTTAAAGACCTCAACTGGAACTCGCGTCTGACTTTCAAAAGCTTTGTTCTTCCCATTATATCAAGTGACAGCTCCTATCATTTTGGAGAAGAGGAGTGTAGTTATATTTGCAATGTCTTATCTAATCATCATGTTTCTCAATAGAAAGTGATAGAAAGCCTTAATATGTCTGTGTGGATTCATCTATTTGTTTAACAAAATATCACAAGAAGAAAATAATGCAAAAGGCCATGGTTTATATTGCTTTGAATATACTCCACACAGGCAAGGAGCAGATAAATTTTTTGTGGACATAAGTGGCATAAGTCCAGATAACTGACACATAGAACAATTGTTTCATTCTTTCAGTCATGTATTTGATTCTCCTTTATTGCATGAGTCCCTAGAATCATTAAAATTCAAGAAGGGTTACAAACCGGTGTCTTTAGAAGAAAGTTATCATTATTAGTTTGTTAAGGTCCCAACCAATAATAGGAAATCTATTTTTGCATCTTGAAAAATGGTTTCAAAATGCCCAAAAGAAAAATCAGTTCTTTGAAAAATAATGAAATTGCAAGTCAGAGAATAATGTTCCCTCTTTATGAGCATCAATCATTGTCACTGATAACTTCAGTAAAACTGAAATGAAATGCTCACCATTTGCGGGAACCGTTAAAAAATGAGTCTCATTTTTACAAGGTTCCATCAGACATAAAGGACTTTTCCTTGAACACCACCAGAGCCATAGTCTGGAAATATGAGAATACAATCATTGTTCTGTTCTTCTAGGACACTGTAAGTTTTATTTTAATTGAGTGACTGAGGGTATATAGCTGCTGGTTTTGTTAAGTGAATCATTTAACCTCTCAAAGGAACAGCCCATTTAAAAAAAAATTGGGTGTATTCTATATTCCTTGATTCCTATAATCAATCCATGATTGATTATTTTTAATGAGTTTGTTGATACAAACAGTGATAGCATTAGAAACAATACTATTCCAAATGTAAAAACCCCACTATATAGTTTATGGCTAAAATTTCATTCCAGTTAATGTTAAACTCTGTATGTTATTCAACAGAGTGACTAAGAATCAGTTTAACAAAGAAAGAGAATAATTTTTGAAAATATTTGTAAAATGCTAGCAAGATGGACCCGCTGACATCTCGGCAAAGTCTTCTATTTTATTCAAGGAATTCAGCTAAAGTGGATTCAAGGATTTTAGCTAAACTTGACTCTAGCTGTTATTCAATAGAAAGCGTTAATTTAAATATCCATTTGAAATGCTCATGAGAGGTAAGTTATAGACAACTTGAGTAGGTAGAGATTCAGAAAATCTTGTACGTAGTGTATCGTATTTTAATCTTAGTAGCATGTTTTTGGTTGGATGGAAAGAAAAGAAAATGTGTTTCTCTGAGCAAGGGACATTAGTGTCTGTTTTTATTTACTAAATATTAAGAAGCTGCATAAAGCAGAATACTTAATATGCAAACTTGGGCATTTGCCTGCCTGGGTTCAAATCCCAGCTCCATCACTCATTGGTGGTGTAATAATAGTACCTACTCCACTGGAATCTGTGAAGAGTAAGCGAGTTAGTGTCTGTGGAGCCCTTAAAACAGAGTCTGTTATACTCTGGTATGGGCATACCACTGGCATACCAATTTTTTATATATCAAAAGCCATTTATATCCTACATATAGTAAGAGCTTTTTTCAAAAGCTTATACAAAAACAATTATCACAATGAAGTAGGATTTTAATTTACAGTTTCATATTGCTGTTGTTTTCAGAATTAAAGAATAGAGAAATTGGAAAGGTTTTTTTTCTTTTTTTCTTTTTTTTTTTGCGGTACGCGGGCCTCTCACTGTTGTGGCCTCTCCCGTTGCGGAGCACAGGCTCCAGACGCGCAGGCTCAGCGGCCATGGCTCATGGGCCCAGCCGCTCCGCGGCATGTGGGATCTTCCTGGACCGGGGCACGAACCCGTGCCCCCTGCATCGGCAGACGGACTCTCAACCAATGTGCCACCAGGGAAGCCCTGGAAAGGTTTTTGAAGGGGAAAGAAGATGAGAGAATATAGTTTTGCAGCTAGGAAACCTGTTTTATTCTGAGCCTGATCATTAATTAACTGTATCATCTTTGGGAAAATCACTTAATCTCTTGACTCTCTGTTGCATTAGCTATGAAATGGGCATAATGATACCCTTGACATAATGCATATGCTCCTACTTAATGTGATCTTTTCATTGAAGACCATTTACATCCATGTTTTGTATCTCCAAGTGCCTGGAAACATTTAGTTCCTTTTTTAGACTTTGGGTTGTCCAGAGAGTAGCCAACTTCCTATTACGTTCCAGTCCTTTAGGCCATGTGAGTTAAAACTAGGAAAGGGCCTCAAAGAAGGAGGCCTGGAGAATCACTTTCATAGCAATAGAAAAGTGTGAGGTTGTTCAGATGTGCGACACCGAGGGGCTCTCTAGACTGGCACGCAGCCTCTGAGGCAGACGCCACTTGGTTCACCTTGCTGGACACAGTCCCTTCTCACTTCATTAGTCCAAAGTTCATTCTGATCCGGAGTCCCACGCCAGGAATACGGTTCATTCCACTGCTGATTCAAAACACCTGGACTCCTTTGGCCAGAGGCCACATCCTGGGGCTGGCTCATCTCCGAGTGGAGACCTGGGTCTTGCCTCAGCCTTCACTACAACAGCAAACACACCACAAGGAAAGATTAATTTTAGTGCAATGGGGCCAAATAAAACAAACATAGCTGAGAAGTTAAAATATTAAAAACCTATTAGCTGGGACAATGAGAAGCCCACATGAGCCCTGAAGTAAGAAACGTGCCCAATTAGAGAAGCAAGAGCTGTTAGGAGCAATCTGAGTTAGTGGGAATGAGAGCAAGACTCCTTGCAGGGAAAAGGGATTCCAATAGAAGCATTGCCAGAGCTTAGTTAGATGAATACGAACACCCATTTCGTTTCCACATTGATACTTTGCTATTGGTGCTGTTCCTATGACCGTAATGAGGAATGAAGCAACCCGGTCCTGAGAGTTTCAGCGGCATATGTAGGGCTGTGCGGTGTGTGCATTGACTTAACTTTATGAAGACATAGACAATGAAAGAGAGGGAGTGCGAACAAGGATTTGTTGGTACCAGTAGGTTTTCAGCTGGACATCTGTCTTCATAGGTTGCTATGTATATAGGACTTGTAGTGTAGCATGATTATTTTCTAGTCTGTGTTTTGTTAGTTCATCCCTGAGCTCTTCATTACTGCTCTCTTCTGCCTGCCTCCCATTCCAGTTTTTCTTGGCTCCTCCATATACTAGAGAGAAAAAGCAGGAACAGGTGGAAGCATTCCAATTAGTATCATAGCTCTACCAAAGCTCCATCACAGGTCCACTTCACTTCAACAAGTCGTAGGTGTTTTTTTTTTTAATTAATTAATTTTTTTCTGTGCTGCACCACATGGCTTGCGGAATCTTAGTTCCCTGACCAGGGATTGAACCCAGGCCACAGCAGTGAAAGTGCCGAGTCCTAACAACTGGACCGCCAGGGAATTTCCTCAACATATCTTTTCTTGAGCGCCCCCTTCTGTCAGGCATGGTGCTGGGAGATGCAGAGATAAATGGGTCTTCATTTTAACTGAACGGTACCCAGGGACCTTTGTCACATCTTGGAGTTGGCTACCCTGCTTGTTGTAACTGCTGTTCCTCACTCAAATAAGGACAGAGTGCCCACACTAGCCTTAATATAAAGTCCTAATGTAGTTACTCATTAGTCATACTGGTGGTAGATATAGAAGATAATGGATCAAGTAAGATTTCTTTAGCATGTGTAATAGAATTGGTTTTCTATAAAAATTGACAGCTGATATTACCATTTCCATCACAAAGATATTAGAAAACTTTCCATGAAGATGCTATTCTCCTTTATCAGAAGCATGACAACCCAGAAATGTATGGCTAGGACAGAACAGCTGATGAAAGAAATAGAAAAGAAATGAGTTTTATAATATACAGGGAAAGAAGTAAGTATTAAGCCCCTACCAAGTTTCAGGTACAATGCTTTGTACTGATGTTCTTCTGTAGGTGGATATGATTCAGGCTGCAGTGGTGGTTAAAATGTGATTCTGTACCAGTTGGAAATAACTGTTGCCCTGAGCTCCTTGAGTATGTCCTTCCATCCCAGCCTCCTAAGAACTTTGCAGGGGTATCCCCCTCACACCCAACTTTATTCAACTACCATCCCAGTTATCCCACTGACAATAGGTAAGGCAAGTCCCAGAGTATTACAGTGACTTGCTGGAGGGGGCAAAAATAATTAGAGACTGGGCTGAATTGTAAGTTCAGTCTGACTCCAAGCCTTTCCCACTAAGTGCACCAGCTCTTGCGGAAATAGAGTTGGGGTCACAGAGATTTAGGGCAAGTCAGAGAGCACTCGCTTCCCCTTGGCTGGCTGCTTTTTCTCCTCACAAAGTGACACTATAGCTATTAATTCTGAGGATTTAACTGGTGCCTCTTTATATGTAAAAAAATGCACAGAATGAGAGACTGAGAAAGCAAGGACATAAACTGAGAAGGAAGTGCTCTATAGAAAATGCAGCAACAATCCCAATAACAAATGGGCACTGCTTTCCTAGCAGGAACTTGCATGCAGGTAAAAAAGCCAAACATGTTTCTTTTAATAGCAAAATTATGGAAACTATTGAAATGCCCATCAATAGGGAGTGGTTTAAAAATGCATTAAAGGGCCTCCAGAGAGTGAAATATTATTCAGCTCTGAAGAAAGATGGGGTGGATCTGTGTGTACTGATATAAAAATGTGCCCAATATAAAGTAAAGATCAGGCCATATATACAGCTTTTTCCCATTTGGGAGACAGAAAAACAGTGGGGCAAAGGGAGGAGCAGCTGAGAGGCAAGGGTAAATGTGGTGTGGGAACTGAGAAGCTTTCAGGAGGTCTTCTAGCAGAGAGACCAAATGCCCCGAAGGCATATATATCCTTGGGAGTTTCATGCTCAAAGTCTTTGCAGGGATGATATCTCCCAGCTCAATGATTACACTAAGGTAGGTCTGGTGGAGCAGAATATTCACACTTCATCATAATGAGATACCAGTACACACTTATTAGAATGGCTACAATTAAAAATACCATACCAAATGTTGGTGAGGATGTGGAGAAACTGGAACTCTCATACACTCCTGGTGGGAATATAAAATGGTACAATCACTTTGGTAAATAGTTAGGCAGACTCTTAAAAATCAAATCATGTGGACTTCCCTGGTGGTGCAGTGGTTGAGAATCCACCTGCCGGTGCAGGGAACACAGGTTCGTGCCCCGGTCCCGGAAGATCCCACATGCCGCGGAGTGGCTGGGCCCCTGAGTCATGGCCTCTGAGCCTGCGTGTCTGGAGCATGTGCTCCGCAACGGGAGAGGCCACAACAGTGAGAGGCCCGTGTACCGCAAAAAAAAAAAAAAAAAAAAATCAAATCATGTGACTATCATTTCACTCCTAAGTATTTAACCAGGAGAAATGAAAGCATATGTCCATACAAAGACACAAATATTTATAGCAGTTTTATTTCAAATAGGAAAAATTGGAAAGAACCCAAATGTCTAGAAATAAGTGAATGGATAAACAAATTATACTATATCCATATAATAGAATACTACCCAGCAATAAAAATGAGTGAACTATGCAGCATGAATGAATTCAAAATAATTATGTTGTGTGAAAAAAGCCAGACAAAAAATTACATACTGTATGATTTCATTTATGTAAGAGTCTAGAAATTGCAAATGAATCTGTAATGACAGAGAACAGACTAGTAGCTGCTTTGGGAGGAGGAGGGAAGGGAGGAATTGCAAAGAGTCACAAAGTAACTTTTTGGGGGGATGAACATTTTCATTGTCTTAATTTTAATGATGGTTTGATTAGTATTTACATATTTTAAAACTCAAAATTGAATACTCTGTGTGTAGTTGATTGCATGCCAACTATACTTCAATAAAGCTGTTTTAAAAAGTAAAACATGAAGAGTAGAATTTAAGAGAACTCTAGATTGTCTTTTGGAAGAGAAGTGGACCACTGCATACTTTTCTCAGTAAATTTATAAATGTAAGGTGGGGGTGAAAAGTGGGGCTGGAGGGCTAGAGAATATTTTCAAAGTCTTTTAGAGATTCGAATCTGAATATGTCCTAAAACAAAGAAGGATCTGAATGGGTATTAAAGATCCCAATTATTTTATTAAAACCCTGCCTTTGCCCTTACTGATATGCTTTCAAGTAAATACCTGAGAGCGTTCTGCTTGTTACTGGATAATTAAAAGCACACTCTGAGTTTGTATTTGAGGAAGGATGTGTTTGGCCAGTAATGGTGAGGTTGGCAATTGGATCTATCAGGAACATTTTAAAGATTATTTATAATTTGATTTCTTTAATACAGAATAGGAGCTTATAAGTTTTTAGCAGCCCACGTTCCTCTTCATAAGATTGCATTTCATCACACTGTTTTTTTTTGTAGGATTTTTTAATGTCTTACCACCAGCTGAGCCAGATGGTGTCTTAAAGCTATTGTTGGAATAGTTGCATCATTTGGTTTCTCAAACACAATGTTCAGGAGCTTTTCTGAAAGAAGAGCTCCCCACATATTAGCCTACTTCAAAGCATCAAGCAGAAAACAGCTCTACTTCAATTTTTAATTTTTTTCCAACAAATTTTAGAGAGAAAAAGAAATGTTTCTTTCCTGTGTTACTTCTCCTATCCCTCAGGATGTACTCTCAGACATGCATGAATTCATGTCAACTATTGTGGTAGCAAAGAGACCTGAAACAGGTGCTGATGGCAGAGGTGATGATTTCATCCCGTGTGGAATACAGCCTTGGAAAATACCAAAAGTCAATGTGGCTTCAGTAGCAGTGATGCTCTGTCCTTCATTTCTGAGAGTCTCCCTAATGGGATCCCATACAGAAAAATGATGCAGCATTCAGGGTCATAATGTAAATTTGGGAGCAATAGATAGAATTTATACAGGTCACAGGACTGATAAATATGATAGTTAAGCAATGTTGATTGCTTTCACATTTATCTCCACAGATTTCACCCCCTGATAATCCATAAAAAATGAATTAATTTATGAGAGTTTAGTCATTGGCTACCAGTCTAAGTCAGTTTCACAGCTTGTAACATAGAGTGACTTCTGAACGTTCCTTGTTAAACAGCTCAGCCCTCAATGGGAGGAAATTATTGCTTACAGGTTGCAGCCAAAGCATACAGCTTTCTCAATGACCAAGTACCTTCAGGTGAAATTTTCAAGGAAGAGGAAATCCCTTGATGCACAAAATCAGCCTTTATAGAGATTACTAATATGTTAAAGGAGCTCTTTGTCACAGTTCCACTTTCTCGAAAATAATTGTGCTCTTGCTGCTCTGGAAGACTCTAAGACACATAATCCAGGCAAGCAGCTTAACACTAGTGTCTTCCAGTTCCAGCTCAGAGACTTGTCAAGGCTAGCTTCTGGGTGTAGGCAGCTGGGGGTAATTGGCCCTTGGGTGCAATAGGCCAGAATTATAATGGGTGAGAACATATTATGAAAGAAGAAAAGGGGAGGAAGAGGCATAATGAAGGGACCAAATCTGGCCTCTGGGGAAAACTATGACAAAATGAGGCTTCCCCACTCTGGGACTGAGCATGGTACCTTGTCACTTTGTGGGGTTGGGACTGTCACTGTATCAAAAGACATTTTCTTCCCAGAGGGTTTCCTCCCATTTGTCAGGTGCTAGAAAATAACATATGTGCGCTTCAGAGCACTATTTTCATATATACTTGCCCTAAACCATCATAGATAGGCTGAATTAGGTGCGACTGTTATCCTAATTTGCATAGGAAAGATCAGGTTCAGGGCTGTTACGTTATTAAGTCAGGGCACATGGCTAGAGAATGAAAGAACGTAAACTTGAGTCTGTATTCTGATGTAAATCCCAGATATTCTGTTAGTTGTTTGGTTTAACTCACCCTGGAGAGATAGATTCACTTTTAGAACTTATTACAGAAAGCAGATGCCAAGTAGTGAATGTTCATCCTAACAAGAAGTGTAGCATGATGGTAAAGTAAGTGGACGCTGGAGTCAAAATGCTGGAGTTCGAATCCAAGTTCTATCACTCACAACTGTGTGATCTTGGGCAGTATTCTTAAACCTTAATAATGTTATTTATTTCAGAGAGTTGCAGTGAGAGTTAATGAGTTAACAAGCATAAAACAGTTAGAACACTGCCTGGCACATTTTAAAGACTGCCTATTAGCTCTCACCACAGCAGCAAACACCATTGTTACCATAATTGATGCTTATTATTATAGTAACTGAAAGCATTTATTACATTTCTTCCAGCTCCGTGGGAATAAAAATTGGGTCTGAATGACATAGTTTTATGTTGATTTGAATCCTGCCAGGAATACATTAGGCACTGGAGAGCTGCGTTACTCTAGTAAGCTCTTGTTTCCAGTTCCAGCCAATACTTTAAAAGCCAGGAAATGTATGTTCATTTTCTAATGTGTCTTATTTCCCACTCCCAACCTTATATCTAGGGATTACTGGACTCATTCCTACTATTTTGAGTTCAATACTATTTGAGATGACAGATGGTAGGCATGAATACCCAATTCTAGGGATATGCATGTGTACCTTCCCCATTGGTATTTTTTACCTCTGTTTATCTTCTGCCTTTCTCAGAGTTCAATCCTTGGCTGTCTCTTCTCTAGCTACATCTGCTTCCTGACAGTCCTCATCTAGTCACATGGCTTTATTTTAGTTTATTTATTTATTTTTGTTTTTGTTTTTTTGTGCTACCCGGGCCTCTCACTGTTGTGGCCTCTGCCGTTGTGGAGCACAGGCTCCGGACGCGCAGGCTCAGCGGCCATGGATCACGGGCCCAGCCGCTCTGCAGCATATGGGATCTTCCCGGACCGGGGCACGAACCCGTGTCCCCTGCATCGGCAGGCGGACTCTCAACCACTGCGCCACCAGAGAAGCCCAGTCCCATGGCTTTTAATGCCAGTCCAATGCTAATAATCCCCAAATTTATATCCAGGCTGGATTTCTCTTCTGAATTCCAGACTCATATGTCCAACTGTCTACTCCACACCACCTCTTGGAAGACCCACAGATGTCTTGATCTTAAAATAAGCCCAACCACTCCCAATCATCCCCTCCAAACCTGCTGCAGCTTTAGTTTCTCTCATTTTGATGGTGACGTCTCCAGCTGTCTGATTATTAAGGCCCCAAATCTTGGGGTCACCTGTGACTTCTCTCTCCCCATTATGTTAAGAAATCCTATTGATTCTGTCTTCAAAATCAATCCGGAATCTGACTACTTTTCACCATCTCCATGACCATCGCCCTTGTCTGAACCACCATGGTCTCATGTGGATTATCACAATATCCTGCTAATAGGTCTCCATGATTCTACCCTTGTTTTCCTACAGATTATTTTCCACACAGCAGCTGGAATGATACTTTTAAAATCGAAGTCATGTCATGTCACTCCTCTACTCAAAACCCTGAAGTGGCTTAGTGATTCGACATGATTTTGTCACATATTACTCCTCTGATTGTCTTTTCTACTCTTTTTCTTGGTCATGTCTCTGTGTTTCCCTACAGGTCTCCGGGGTGCCCAGGCATTCCCCTGCCTCCTGGGCCTTTTCTCTCCTGCTTCTGCTGCCGGAAACATTCTTGCCTTGGGTCGCTGCTTAGCTAACTTCCTCACCTCTGTAAGTGAAGGTTAAATCTTAAATCTCACCTTCCCGTTGAGGCCTGCCCTGACCACCCTATTTATTTATTTATTTTAATTTTTATTGGAGTATAATTGCATTACAGTGTTGTTAGTTTCTGCTGTACAACAAAGTGAATCAGTTGTATTTGCACATATATCCCCTCCCTCTTGAGCCTCCCCTGACCACCCTATTTATTTATTTATTTTAATTTTTATTGGAGTATAATTGCATTACAGTGTTGTTAGTTTCTGCTGTACAACAAAGTGAATCAGTTGTATTTGCACATATATCCCCTCCCTCTTGAGCCTCCCCTGACCACCCTATTTAATTCTGCACCAGCTCCCCTCCCCACCTCCCTCCCTCCAGATCTCCCTCAACCTGCTCCACATTTTCTTTTTCCCATGGCACTACTCCTAACAACACTCTAGGTCCACAATTCCATCCAAAACCACTGGGATGATGCGTTTCAGAATTTAGCCTTTTTCGGATTTTAGTAGAGAATGCCACGTATATACCATATATTACATCTCATCCATAGCTAGGTTCTGTGCTCAAATACATTAATATTTCTGAAGGAAAACACAGAAATAAGCTTATTAATTGGGATAACTATATGTAGTTGTTCAGTTCAGATCAAGTTTACTGACAAACTCAGGAAAAACTTTAAATTTTTAGACCTGTTTAGACTTGTTTTGCAAAGAAGGGATTATGGACTTGTGTACAATTGTTGTTTTCTTCCCTCCACTGGGGGGTGAACTCCACGAGGGCAGTTGTTCATTGTCTTTAGCTCACTGCCACTTTCTAGGTGCTGAGAGCACTGCCTGGCACGTAATACATGTGCGATGTACATTGCTTGAATTAAGGAATAGTCCCACAATCCTCTTCCTATTTTCTCTCCAGATTAACCAGTCACTCATTGCTTGTTGAACTTGTCTTATATGTGCGCTTTTCCATCTGGACCTTTCCTTTCTTTGATCCTTCATTTCTGCCCTTGTTCTCTTTTTATTCAAGGAGGCCAGTCTCTCACAGTTTAGGGCTAATCTCACCCCCATAGGAGCCCCCCTAGCTACATAGTTTGTGATGCCCTTTCCCTATCAAATACTATAGCAATAGTTTTTGTTTTGTTTTACTAATATAGCATTTGTATCCAATAGTCATGTGCCTCATTTCTTTTATTAATGATTTTTTTAAAAAATGAATTATCATTATTCCAAATAAATAGCAGAAAGGCTATGTTTTCATCACCACTAGGAGGGCATTTAGTAAAGTTGCCGTTTTACAGTAATAGGTCCACCATTTAACAAATTATTACATTTTGCCATTTTTTGTATGAGACGCTATTCTAGATGCTGGGACTATAATGACTTATTAGATTTACTCCTTATCTTAAAGCACTGACTTTATTTACTGACTACTGGGGGAAAAAAAGAAGAAGATAGGCCACTGCAATTGGATTGATTCATGCAATTGAGTTGGTTGGGACTATGGGCATTTAGCCCAATCTTGGAGGACCAGGGATCCTCCCAAAAGGAATGGCAACTAAGATGAGACATAGATATTAGGATTCATCCAAAGGAGGAGGGCAAGGAGAAAGAATGTTGCAAGCAGAGGGGACTGCATGTTCAAAGACCAGGAGGTGAGAGCAAGAAGGGTAAGTCATTATATAAGGCACGCTTGGATGCACTAAAGGCATTACTGGGTTGATGTACAGGTTGCAAGGGTGGTGGCGTAATTCACTGAAAGATAAAACTGGTCTCAGAGGGAGGCAGAAGCCAGATCATAAGGGTGTTTTACATTTGGCTAAGGAATTTAGGCTTATTATAAGAGGAGTGGTGAATTATTCAGGGATTTTAAGCTCAGGTCTATGATGTGCTCAGATCTGTATTTTTGAAAGATGACTCTATCTGCAATGTGAAGAATGGATCGGAGAGGGAAAGGCTGGAAACAGAGAGACCAGCCTTTTTATTTTTCCAGGATTTGGGGCAATGCCTTTTTGAAGAGTTATGGTAGATGGATTTGCTTGCTGTTCATCTCTGGTAGGATGAAAAATACATCTTAATGATTATGTTGAAGAGAAACATGGTAACACATTTATTGATTAAAATGTATTGGCTTTTGTTTTATGATCTTTGGGAAATAGATTTCCCCCAAATAAAAGAAAAATGCATTTGTGAAATATGTGAGTGGCAGGTACGTGTTCTTCAAAACAGGATGTGATGTGGGCTGAGCCGTCCCTCTGAGAGCAGATACACTACTCCAGAGGGCAAGGAAAGGACAGATCAGAGATGTGACGGGAAGATTGACAGTGACACATGGGGTGTGAGCTCTGTGAGAATGAAGAGCCTGGTGCACCCTGCATTCTACCCTGATGAAAGCAGCCTTCACAGATCCTTTAAAAAAATGAATCTGTTAAACAGATGCCTTCAGCATGTCACTTGCAGACAAAGCTCCCTTTGCTAAAACCCCTCTCGGAAAGGTTGATAATGGATAAGTCTGGTGAGAGGAATAATTTGTCAAACTAATTTATTATAGTCCAAGAAGTCTCTGAATAATACAAGACTCTAGGGGATAGAAGGCAGTCATCTCCTGGTGTTAGTGACTCACCTCCCACAGACCGGGGCCTCTGTTTGCTTATTTGGTTTTGGTTTTGTTACATGGATGAGGCTAACATTGTTCCCAGTTCTCTGGTTCTGTTAATAATAGTGCATTCTTTGTTAATGTTGAAAATGAGAAAATGTGAGCGCATGTGTGGGAGTGCTGGGTTTCCAACAGGATTCACGAGGGAAAATTGGATCTGGGAGTGAAAGCTATCAATAAAACAGGAACTGGATCGGCCTGCAGTTGTTCCACTGTTTGGTTGTGAATGATCTGTAGGAGCCACAGGGAAAGGACAACCCACATCAGGCTTCAAAGGCAGCAGTTCATGCCTCTCTGCTCCCCAGAAGAGCTCACAACCCAAACCCAGACCACTAAGCACTGTGGGAGAACTTTTATTTTCTGCCTTTATAAAATAAGAAAGAAAAAGCACCCAGCCAAAAAAAAAAAGAGAGGCAATTTAGCAATAAGTAAATAGGAAAATTATTACCATTCCAAAAGAAGTGGTCATTTTTCAAGAGAAAGTGTTAAAATTCCAGTTTCTAATGTAATGGGTATCAGCCTGCACCTTTCTGAAGGAATCACTTCCCTGGTCATGGTAATAACTGTATTTGTTAAACTATTACCAAGGAAAAAGGAAAGGAAGGAAGAAAGAAAATAAGGAAGGGAGAAAGAAAGGGAGAAAGTTAAAGCCCCCCCGGGAGTCCTATTTTTAGGTCCTGGGCTGTGACATTGCACCACACCAGTACTCAGCCCCTTTTGTTGGTCTTGGTTTTCTAGCATGCATCTCATCTTCTCCATATTAGCATTTCAGAATTAAAAAAAAAAAAGTTCCACTGAATGCACTGAAGAAGAATTTAACAATTTCAGAAATTAGTAGAAAACTTAAAACAAAACCGTCCTCTAATCATCAAGGCAAGAAATACCATGACAAAGATCATAAAGGAATTCTTACAGTGTGGTAGAAAGAGGTAGTGACTCTGAATCTGCTACTTATTTCTATAATTTTAGAGAAATATCCCACTTCCTATCACAGTTTCTTACTCAGCCAGATGAGAAGATTGGACTAGATGATGTCTCTGTCCTTTTGCAGATTTAAAATTCTATGTATTAAATGGACACATTTAAATTCAGACAGTAAATATTTTTAGTGCCAGGTTTTGGGGATAAGATCCTTACTTTTGCAGAATTCACGTTATGATATGAGTAGTTCTCACTTGTGTAAAAGGAGTAGCATTTTTGCTTCTTGTTTCTGAAACACATTAATATAATCAATATAGAGGCTTTGCAGTGAAATATAAGCAGGTGCAGATCAGTATGGGCCCCTGGTGGATATAAGGCACGTAGATGTGAGGTTATAAGTGTTCATTCAGCCTGTGCTGCTGACCTGTTGGGTGTTAGAGTAACTCAAAAGATATTAGTTTTTGGAGGCTTGTTTGTACACGTGCAAGGAAACTCTAATTTGCCACAAGCTCTCCCAGCGCTGAAGTGTACCCCCAACCACTCCTTCCACCCATATACGTATTTTCAGCACAAAAATATTGATATATTGAATTCAACCCTGGATGGTCAAGTGCCTGACCAGATGATTCAGTGAGAGCAACTTTATGCACTTTCCTCCTGGTTCCCAGGGGGAGTGCTAACACAGGTGGGGAAGAGCATTCTCATCCTAATCTGAGAGCTTTACCTGTTCTTCCCTGCTAGGCACAGATGTCAGTAGATGATGCCATCGTCGGTACCAGCTTGGCACTGTCTTTGCCTGCATCTGTCAGCTGTGGCTGTTACATGGCTCTCAGTTGAGCCTCCCATGATGGCACATTTCAATAGTCACATCACAATAACTCACCATACTGATCACAGTCTTTTCTTCCATCCTTCCATTTTCAGAATGTTCTGACTTTCATGAAATGTCACTGGACATTTTTTTCTGAAAATCCCTTTCTGGGAAACTGCTTAATACTCCATGTTACTTTTCTTCAAAAAGTCCACTTCAGATGATACTCCAGGCCTTTGGACTTTTCCACATTCCTTAGCCAGATGTTCAACAGCAAGTATTTTCTCAGCTGGGAAAAATAAGAAAAAATAGTGAAACTTGTCAACAGTGGTGGGAATTATCAGTATCAATGAGCACTTATTTTTTACTTTTGCATGAGAGATTGGCAGAAATATTTGAAATATGAATCTGGATCCTATCCCTAATACACCTTGATAAATTCCAGCTCTGCAGTACCAAACGAAAACTGATACTGGAGACTACAGAGTGTGCAAAAATATGAAACATATTCAGAAGTTATTACTATTCTTTCTACTTCCAATCATAGGTTCACTCAACCTCTGTGTGATAAATGAACCTTCAGGAGATGTTTGCATTGACATTTATGAGTTTCAAGAATAAATGACCTGATTTTTTTGGAGGGGTGTTCCCCAGGGGGCTTAAAGGTAACTGAAATATCTTTGGCCCAGAATATTTCTTAAGTAGCTTTGAAGCCAGAGAATTTAATTGAACTTGAAAACCCACTTAGGAATAAAAATCTGAAGGCACTTCGGGCATTGCATTATGGGACTAAGCCAAATATTTCAAAAATATTTAACTTCAAATGAAATTTTCATTCATTTGGTTGGTTAATTAAATATGATTTTTTTCTGAATTTCCCTGAGAAGGAAAGAATTCTTTGAATGCATGGTATTAAAAAGAATACTAAATAAATTGGAACACAAGAGGCCTTTGGTTTGGGGCAACTTTGTATAGTAGCAGCTTTTTATCAAGGAAAGAAAAAATATCACTTCCTTTGATCTGCTCCTTCCTTTGGTTTCTTGAAGTTACTAGGGACCCCTTTTTTGGTCTCTCCCAGTCTGGATGGTCACTTATTCTCCAGTGAAAGTGATTTGGAAAGGAATTATAGTGCACTCTGCTGCTTTCTCCCAAGGTCCTCAGACTAAAGCGTTCTCAAGTGAGATTTATCAAAGCAGGATCCTTTCAACTCAATATCAGACTTGGGTTTTTTCAATTATTGGCTTGGAATCTCTTCAAACCTGGCTCATCATATGGAAAAAGCTCATCCTTAGTGACATGATAAATAATCTTGTAATTAAAAACTAAGCTTTTATCTTAGAATCACTTTTAAGATACAGCAATCAAAACCGGCATACCAGAGCACTATGAATTCATCATTCGTTTTTCTCAGATAATTCCTTCGTTTGAAATTTTGGCATTTTAATTTTGAGAATGTGGCATCAGAGTGTATACTGACAGGTTACTTGAAAAGTTGAATGTTAAAATTTAAATCTTGGAAATTTTTTTGGCCTAGTTAAAGAGCAATCTCAACCTATAAAACAAGAATATCACTATGGACTTATTTTGGGGGATGATAAAATCCTTCAAGAATCTTCTCTTTAGTTTAATAGACATGACTTTTTAAATATGAGGGTTAGAAACAAATAACCCTGACTTGAATCACCAGGATTGATGCTATTCAAGTTCCAAGGTATAGGGAGATATAGTTCAGCAAGTCACCTGCCTGGTCAAATTGTTCTTATGGTAAAAACTGAGTGTAGGAAACTCCTACTTTTCTATATCCATCACATCTTTCTCCCTCAGCGGGGGAAAAATTGCTTGCATTTTAATTTTGTATTTATTTCCCAAGACCCATAAAATTTACATAACTTAAGTGGAAAAAGCAGAAGGTTAATTTTGGGGGAAAGGAATTGGCAAAATATTTGGGAATTTCTCATTATTATATCGGCCACTCTTTAAGTAACATTAATGTCTGTAACTTGACTGAAAAAGAACTTTTCAGCCCAAACTCAAGCACCTAAAATCAGTACAGTTGTACCACAGCGTACTTTTATAATGCTTTGACATTATAGCTGGACTGGAAGGTAGCCAAACAATTCACATACAAGTAACAGAACATTCATTTGCTGTCCACATAAACCTGAAGCCTAATGCCTTATTAGAGAGTCACTTTGCACTTCCTCTGAACCATTTTCCAAACACCTTTCAACTTCAGAAGTGGTCCAAATGCAAGGAGCCGAAATTACGGAGTGTCCTGCCAGAATATCTCTTTGCATTTCTGTAACTGAAAACCGCTAGGCTTAAAACAAAGAAATCTTCTGAGGGAAATTGTAGAGGACTAACCACCCAAATACTGTACCAAATAAATGAACCTAGGATAATATTTTGAGTGAGGATTATTTGCCTACCAGGAATTATGAACATCTCCATTTACTCAAGGTGATGGAAAACTGATCATATAAATCAAAAAATACATCAAATATACAAAACATCTATAGATGTAGTATATGTATGTTATAGTACATAACACATATGATATAAAATAGAGCTACATACAATTATTACTGACCCTTTCTCCTAATATTACCTGGTCCCAAACTATAACTGTTTACAAAGTTGCCCAATTACTAACATCACTTAAGCAGCATTCAAAAATGCAGGTCTTTCCTTCCTTCTCATTTCCTTCTTGAGAGTTTCTAATTCAATAAGATTGGAGAGGGGGAAGCCATGTTTAAAAAAGATCTCACAGTGGTTCTGAAGAGAAACCAAATTTCCTATGCCCTCACTTAGGCCACCTGTCAACCTGGTGCCTCAGCTCCTTCAGAGAGGAGTGAATAAAGTGAATACAGTACCAAATACTAGAGTCGCTGCTTCAAGACTAATCTCTAGTATTTGCAATTATATTTGTAGATGTTTCTAATGTAGACAAAAGAACTCAAAATGGTTATAATTACACTAAATGAGAAACCCATTCCTAGAGATGTTGTCAATAGAGTTCAATCTTAAAAGTAGCTGGAAATTTCTTCTTAGAAGAATAATGTCAGATATATAAATTGGAAGTTGTCTCTCAATTAGGAAATAGCAGACATCAGAGTCCAGCTTGTTAAAAGAACATGGAATTCAGGTGTCCTGGAGGACAAGGTATCAAATGCTAGAACTTTAACTTATTATCTTTTATTTCCTCATGAAATTCTATTTTTGTATTACAAAAGTAAAATTTGGAAATATTATTTAAAAATTAGAAAATAGAAAAACATATCAAAAAAAATGTCACTATACCCATAATCACTCCACATTTTCTGGCATTTCCCTTCTGTTTTAAAACATGTATATCTATATCTCTATATTAAAATGCAGATAGATATTTACAAAATTTTAAGGCCAATAATAGAGTAGCTAATGTTTACATGTTGCTTATAAGAGGCACTGTATACTTACCACATGTTAAAATAAACCTTTTACTCTTCAGAATAGTGATGTAGGTGATTTCCCATTTTATAGATGAGGAAAGGAGATGCAGAGGGTTCGAGTGATTTTGCTACTATGATGTAGCAGAAGCAAGTTTCTAGGCCTGCTGGAGAGTCATTGCTTTTAACATCCACAGGGCGAGAGTGGACAGAGTATGGATACGGCCTTGCAATTCCCTGAAACACTCCTCTGCTCCTGCATTTCTGTTTTAACATAAACATTTAATTGGTGGAAGATTAATTAGGAAATCTGGAGGTTTGTTGGAGATACGCCGTGGTACTACAAAACCAGCTTAGGAACCATTGATCTCAAGGTTTCTATCAGACTGGGTTTTTGCCTCAGCTTTTATTCCTTAAACGTGACAGAGGATAAAAAAGAGAATGTCACGAATAGCGCCCAACTTTTACTTGAGGCAGATTTCATTTTCCTTTTCTCAGTAAAATGGATCTGATTTTTTTCCTTTAGATCTGAAAAATGACTCTAAAAGAGCCCTGCAAAATTCTGCAAGGCAATTTTCTAAATTCATGTCAACAATCCAGATTTTCTTTTCAGATTACTTTAACAGTTGGGATAATTTGTTCTGAGAAACGGTCGGTTTTAATTTAGGCTGTAAATTAAGAGAAGAGGAATTTTAGAGTCAATAGAGTTTGCTATTTTAGGACAGTCTTCTCAGCTTTTGTGCTCAGTTGTGCTTTGCTAACACAAAGCTCTCTCCCTGGGAAATCAGCCATCTTAATTGCTCAAGTTTCCATTGAAGGATATCCGAAGTGACCAGACCCCAGAGGGGCAGAGTCATAATAAAGAATGTTTATTGCTGTTCTATGTCCTCATTGTTCAGTGACACACAGAAGCATCTCTACTTTTTAGTATCTTGTAATCAGCATCAAATTATTTTCTCTGGAAACCTTGACCCTATTACTATTAAGTCACATGCAGACTCTTAAATGATTTACAAGCTGCCCAGCTTAGCTTCGTATTTTACGTCTCTCCGGTGATTGCATTTTCATTTCGTAACAGCAAGCTTCTCATAGGTCAAAGAAACCATCCTCTCAAGGAGGTCAAATTGCCTCTCACTTCACATTCAATTTAATGAAATGGGATAGGAAATCACTGTTTCTGAAACATAATTCCCAGCGCTCGGTAATGTGGCAGCGCACTACTCTAGAGGGATGGAAACCTCTAGGCTGACATCTGGTGTTGGATGATTTCAGACACACAGAGGAAATCCACTTGTTCTGAGGCTGCTGTGGAGGCAGCTGGCCTGCAGAGTTAAACAGCATAAAGATCACGCTTGCCCAACTTCCGAATTAAAAAGAAAAGGAAAAAGATAAAAGAAAGAAAAGAGGGGAGAACATCTGCCCAGCATCTGTTGTTAGAAACTTTGTCTCTCTTATGAACCTCAGACTGTGTATTCCTAGAAATGCCAGTTCACCAGGTGATAGCGCTAAGACCAGTATAATATGAGATAATGGTAATGTGGCAAAATGAAGTAATAACAGTGGGAATCTTGTCTCTTTTAAGGTAAAATCTTGTCCATCTAAGATACAGATCTAGTTTTGTTTTGGGAACGTATCAAGACATCTGGCTTCATAAGCGCTTGGTTTAGTCTCAGGTTTCTCTCAAATAGTCTTTTATATATCCTCAGCACATAGTTTTCTCTACTTCTAATACCTTGCAGAGTTCTTCATACATAGTTGATATTCAATAATTGACCTTGGAAAGACACCTAATCTGTTAAAGTTTGTCAGATACTTCAGAAAAACTTTGATCTTCTCTTAGATCTCTTTCCTTTTTTTATGGAAAATGTCCAACAATCTTCAATTTATATTGCATTTGGAAAAAAAACCTTTGATTTACTTTTATGTATTTTATTATAGAATATTTCAAACATAAAAGGTAGAGACTAATTTAATGAATACCCACATACCCACAAGCAAGCTTTAAAAAAATTTAAAGTTTGCCATGTTTGTTTTAGATTTATTTTTAATTATTTTATTTTTAAATTAATTAATTAATTTGTTATTTATTTTTGGCTGCATTGGGTCTTCGTTGCTGTGCGCGGACTTTCTCTAGTTGTGTCGAGCAGGGGCTACTCTTTGTTGCAGTGCATGGGCTTCTCATTTCGGTGGCTTCTCTTGTTGTGGAGCACAGGCTCTAAGCGCGCGGGCTTCAGTAGTTGCAGCACGTGGGCTCAGTAGTTGTGGTGCACGGGCTTAGCTGCTCTGCGGCATGTGGGATCTTCCTGGACCAGGGATTGAACCCATGTCTCCTGCATTGGCAGGTGGACTCTTAACCTCTGCTCCACCAGGGAAGTCCCAGATATATTTTTAAAAAGAAGCAAAATACTGCAGATACTGTTGAAGCCTCCAACCCTCCACCAGTCTATCTGCCTCCCCATTTCCCTCCCTTCTGCAGAGGGTACCTCTACTCAGAGGTTGGTGTATATCATTCTCATGCATGGCTCATCAGTACATATTGACACTTTTTACTATACAGTTGTGTGTATTTTACCATTTCATTTTACTATACATGTAACAAATATTTTACCAAGTATATATTTATTTGTAAAATCATTGGTGATACACTGTACATATAATTTTCAAATTTTCTCTTTTCACTCAGTATTATATTTTTCAGATTTTTTTCATGCTTACTCACCTAGTTAAAGATCACTGCTTCTCCAACTCTGGTAAATAAGTTGTTGTTTTTGTTACTATTCAGCCTATCATATGTCTAATTAAAATACAATAAAAAAGGATTATGTGATAAAACAAAGATGATAACGTGATAAAACAAAGATGTATTAGAACACAAGTCTACATTTAGCAGATAAAAATTACTCTAACTTGCTATAAAGTTTCTTTAGAAAACAATTAATGAATAGTAACAAATACTTTGCCAGCTGACACTGGTGGAGCGTAACTCCTCACCCCTTCAGTGAGGGCTACATTGTGACTTCCTACCAAAGTGTATGGATGGGGGCGGGAAGATGTGAAAGAGGAACTTTACACTATAGAAATCTGACAGGTACTAGCACAGCTAGGTGATCAAGGTCAACATCGTCCATGATGTCATGTTGATAGTATGTATCCCTGATATGATGTGATAAGGACACTTTACCTTTATGATCTTTCTTTGCAAAACACATAACCACGGTACATCCATGGGGAAAAAGCATTGGAAATACTTAATGTGAGGCACATTCTACAAAATACCTGACCAGTAGTCCTCAAAACTGTCAAGGTCAATAAAACAAGGAAAGCTTGACAAACTGTCACAGTCTAGAGGAGCTTAACGAGACGTGACGACTAAATGCAACGTGGTATCCTGGATGGGATCCTGGAACAGAAAAGGGATATTAGGTACAAACTGGGGAAATTCAAATAAAGTTTCAAGTCTAGGTAATAATATTATATTAAGGTTGGTTTATTAGTTATGACAGATGAACACAGTAATGTAAGATATTAACCATAGGGGAAAATGGGTACACCATATGCAGAAACTCTCTGTACTATCTGTAGATCTAAAACTATTCTAAAACAAAACATTTATTTTTTCAAAAAAGGCTTTTGAGAAAACTTAACATAACCAGGGAAATAAACATTTACTTAAATATCCATGCCTAGAAAACGAAACAAAACAATTGACCAGATATGTAAACCTTTATTTTGGGATTTTCTGTTCTGATCCATGATCTATATGTCTCCTAATGCAATATCACACTGTCTTATAGTTTTATAAATAGTTGTGCAGTCAGGTGGTATAAGTCCTCCAACTCTGTTCTTTTTCGAAGCTTTTTTGGTATTCCAGGCCTTTTGCTTTGCCACTTATTTTTGGATCACCTTGTCAACTTTTCCAAAAAAGACTATAAAGATTTTAATAGAGATTACATTAAATATATACATCAATTTGGGGAGACCTGATATCTTAAAAATATTGAGTCTTACAATCCATGAATATAGAATGGGTTTCTATTTTGTTATAGATCTCCTTTAAATGCTTTCAGTAATCTTTTTAGATTTCCGTTTACAGGTCTTTCACTTCTTTTATTAAATTTATTCCTAAGTATAGTATTTCTTTTTGATGTTATTGTGAATGAAACTGTTTTCTCAATTTCAGTTTTTGATTGTTTTTGCTAGTATTATGAAACATAATTGTGTTTTTAATTTTGATTTTGTATCCTTTGGCCTTTCAAATTTGTTTACTAATTCTAGATTTTGTTTTGTCTTACTTTTTTTGAGGTTCCTTAAGATTTTCTACACACAGGACCATGTAGTCTGCAAATGAAGCCAGTTTTACTTCTTTTTTTTTGATATATGCTTTTAGTTTATTTTTCTGGCCTGATTGCACGGTCTAGAACCTCTCACACAGTATTGGATAGAAGTGACGAGAGCAAACATCTTCTCTTTGTTCCTGGTCTGAGTGTGAAATCATTCAATCCTTCACTATTAAGAATTGTCCGCTTTTCTTAGATGCCCTTTGTGAGACTGACAATGTTCCCTACAATTCCTAATTTGTTGAAAGTAGTTTTTAATCATAAGTGGATATTGGATTTTTTTCAAATGCTTTTCTGATTCTGCTGAGATGGCCAAGTGGTTTTGTCCTTTATTCCACTGATATTGTGTATTACACTATTTGATTTTTGTTGGATGTTAAACCAATTTTGTATTCCTTGGGAAAATCCCACTTGGACATGGTATATAATCCTTTTGCTATGTTGGCTAGATTTGCTAATATTTTATAAAAGGATTTTTGTATCTATATTTATTTAGGATATTTCTTTACAGTTTTCTGGCCTCAGGATGAATTGGAAGGTGTTTCTTCCTTCTCTGAAAGAGTTTGTGTTTGGTTGGTATAATTTTTTTCTTTAAATGTTATGTAGAATGCATAGTGAGGTCACCTGGATCTGTTTTTTTTTTTTTTTTTTGTGGGAGGCTTTTTAATTACTAATTTTATTCCTTCACTTGCTATAGGTTTATACAGATATTCTATTTCTTCTTGCGTCTCTTTTGGTAATAAGTATATTTGTATCAGTATGTCCATTTCATCTAAGTTGTTAAATTTGTTGACATAAAGTAGATTGCAATATTTTCTTATAATCATTTAAATCTCTGTTGGAGAATTACTAATGCCCCTTCATTCATTCCTGATTTTATTGATTTGTGCTTCTCTCTTTCTTGCCTTTGTCAGTGCCACTCTTTATCAATTTTGTTAACTTTTCAAAGAACCAACTTTTTGTTCCACTGATTTTCTCTATTGGTTTTCTGTTTTCATTGCTTTCAGCAGTAATCTCTATTATTTCCTTGTTTTTAGTAGTATTATATCCTTGTTTAGAAGCTTAGTCATTTTAGATCTTTATTTCTTTCTAATGTAAGTGTTCAAAGCACTAAATTTCCCTCTAAGCACTACTTTAGCTGCATTCCCTTTTGATATGTTGTGTTTTCCTTTTCAAGTAATTCAAGATATTTTCTTATTTTCACTGTGATTTCTTATCTGATCTTTGGGTTATTTATAAATGTGTTGTTTAATTTCTAAATATTTGGGATCTCTCAAAATTTTTCCTGTTGTTAATTTCTAATTTAATTCTATTGTGCTCAGAGAACATACTTTATATGATTTCAATTCTTTTAAATTTATTGAGACATTTTATGGCCTAGACTATGGTCTGTTTTGGGAAATGTTTCCTTCGTCCTTGAAAAGAATGTGTATTCTGCTGTTTATGGGTGGAGTGTTCTATAAATGTCAGGTGAAGTTGATTGAGGTGTTCAAATCTTCTATATCAGTATTGATTTTCTGCCCAGTTCTATCAATTGCTAGACGTAGGATATTGAAATCTCCACCTGCAATTATTGAACTGTCAATTTTTCCTTTCAGTTCTGTATATATTTATGTATTTTTAGGCTCTAATATTAGACATTTATAACTTCCATATATATTGACCTTGTATCATGAAATGACCTTCTTTGTCACTAGAAATATTTTTTTGTCTTAACTTCTGTTTTGCCTGATGTTAGTATAGCCACTCCAGCTTTTTTATGGCTACTGAATGTATGGTATATCTTTTTTCACCCTTTTACTTTCAACCTAATTGTGTCTTTAAATCCAAATTATATCTCAATTTGTTTTTTATCATTGGTCAGTATTTTTATGGTACTGAAATGTTTGTTTTTAACAACTTTGTCCAGTTTTATGCTTTTCTTGGTGGGGGAGAGGATTCTCCACTGTCTTCATGCTGCCACATCCAGAAAGCCAAGCTTTTTGTTTTACAAAAAAAAAAAAAAAAAAAAAAATTTCTTTTTGTAAAAAACATAAATAATGC
>NW_020172776.1:156840-228957 GCF_003031525.2 Neophocaena asiaeorientalis asiaeorientalis | reverse complement strand
TGGAAGGAAAGAAAGAAAGAAAGAACGAAGGTAAAGTTCAATAAAGTTATTACAATTAAAATTAATTATTAACAAACCAAATTTTTTTTTTAAAAAAAAAAAAAAAAAAAAAAAAAATTGCTTCTTGTAAAAAAGTTAAATAATGCATAGAGGGATAAAGAATAAAAATCAATTCCTCTGTATCTCAACTACAACTACTATTAACCTCAGTGTGAATATTCTTTCATACTCTCTTAATGCATTAACATGTACTTTTATATTAAGAGGACCACACATTACAGAATGTTTTACAGCCTTTTTTCATTCACCAAGATAGTGGGTAGGTATTTCAGAGTCAGTGTGAATAGATTTACATCACCCATTTTAATGCCTGGACAGGATTCCATTTTATGACACAGTTGTTCTAAAATTTATTAGCCAGTCCCTTACTGAGGAGTTTTAAAATGGCTTCCTCTTTTCTTTCTCATTTTACAAACAACAATGTGATAAAAGTACGTCTTTGTGCAAATGTCTAGATATCTTCTCAGGATAAATTTTTACAGGAAATATTATCAGTTTTCAGGGTGTGATCATTCTAACTTTGGGGATATTTCTTTAAATCACCCTCCAATTTTTATCCCTTCCACCAATGCATATATGTAGCTATTTCACAATATTCATAAGCTCTGGGCATTATTCATTATTCCTATATTTCCCAAGCTAATAATTGGCATTGATAATTTATTCCTACTTTTGTTTGTGTTTGATTGCTAATGCTATTGAACATTTTTTGTTTATATTGAATACTTGTATTTCTTTTTCTGTATGAATTTCCCATTTTCTATTCTTTGCCCATTTTTTTTTTATTGGTATTTTTCTTCTTTGTTAGGACTTTTTCTCATTTACCATGTATTTTATCTATTTCGCTTTCCCACTTTTTTCATTTCTTCAACTTTATATTTTTTCTTTTTTTTTTGGCCTTTAAAAAAACTACTTTATTTTTATGGCAGAGCGCAGGCTATGTAGTCAAAGTGCTGAGGTTCCAATTCTAGCTGGCCAAGTATAAGCTATGTGACAGTAGAAAATTAGCGATTCTATACCTCAGTGTCCTCCTATGTAAATTGTGAGTAATGCTAGCACCTACCTTGTAGACACTATGTGAATGTTAAATGTTATAATAATTGTAAAACATTTTGAATACTGCCTATAAGTTATTAATGAGTCTTAGCTATTATTATTGCTATGTAATAAAATCTATAATTATTTTTCTGATGTTCAGGTTTTCATAGCCAGCCTTACCCTAAGATTTTGTGATCTAAATGTGTTTGGGAAGGGGGAAGGGGCAAGATAGGGATATGGGATTAAGAGAAACAAACTACTATGTATCATATAAATAAGCAACAAGGATATATTGTACAGCACAAGGAAATATAGCCATTGTTTTGTAGTAACTTTAAATGGAGTATAATCTATAAAAATACTGAAACATGATATTGTATACTTGAAACTAATATAATATTATAAATTAGCTATATGTCAATAAAAAACTCAAAAAATTGTTCTTGAGCAGTCTAAGATTTTAGATATATTTACTCACACTTTGTTTCAGTGCTTCTATAGTATTAATATTTATATACTTATGTATTCAATCTATTTGTATTCATTTTGGTGAGTGAGATGTCTATCAGGAGTTTACTTTTTTTCCAAATGACTGACCATTTTGTTGATCATCTATTTTATGAAACAATTACCAAATAATTTAAGAATTTGTTGCATAGTATACTTTATCTTAATAATTTGAAATGCCTGCTTTTTTTTTTTAACATCTTTATTGGAATATAATTGCTCCACAATGGTGTGCTATCTTCTGCTGCACAACAAAGTGAATCAGCCATACATATAAACATGTCCCCATATCTCCTCCCTCTTGAGTCTCCCTCCCACCCTCCCTATCCCACCCCTCTAGGTGGTCGCAAAGCACTGAGCTGATCTCCCTGTGCTATGTGGCTGCTTCCCACTAGCTATCTGTTTTACATTTGGCAGTGCATATATGTCCATGCCCCTCTCTCACTTCATCCCAGTTTACCCTCCCCCCTCCCCGTGTCCTCAAGTCCATTCTCTACATCTGTGTCTTTATTCTTGTCCTGTCCCTTGGTTCTTCAGAACCCCCCCTTTTTTTCTTTTTAGATTCCATATATATCTGTTAGCATATGGTATTTGTTTTTCTCTTTCTGACTTACTTCACTCTGTATGACAGTCTCTAGGTCCATCCACCTCATTACAAATAACTCAATTTTGTTTCTTTTTATGGCTGAGTAATATTCCATTGTATGTATGTGCCACATCTTCTTTATCCATTCATCTGTCGATGGACACTTAGGTTGCTTCCATGTCCTGGCTATTGTAAATAGAGCTGCAATGAACATTGTGGTACATGACTGTTTTTGAATTATGGTTTTTCTCTGGGTATATGCCCAGTAGTGGGATTGCTGGGTTGTATGGTATTTTTAGTTTTTAAGGAACCTCCATACTGTTCGCCATAGTGGCTGTATCAATTTATATTCCCACTGACAGTGCAAGAGGGTTCCCTTTTCTCCACACTCTCTCCAGCATTTATTGTTTGTAGATATTTTGATGATGCCCATCCTGACTGTAGTTTTGATTTGCAAAATGCCTGCTTTGTATTAGATTGAATTCTCACATATAGTTTAGCCTAACTCTGGACTCTCTGTTTTGTTCTAATTATGTCTGTCTACTTCTGCATTGGGATCATGTTACTACTATTTAATTATTGAAACAATTTTAATACATTTATGTCTGCATGATCTTATTTTCTCATCCATAAAATTATGAAAATATCAGTACCTATCTCAGAGAGTTGCTTGAAATTTTATATATATATATATTTTTTTAAAATTTTATTTATTTTTGGCTGCACTGGGTCTTCATTGCTGCACGCAGGCTTTCTCTAGTTGCAGCGAGCAGGGGCTACTCTTCATTGCGGTGCACAGGCTTCTCATTGAGGTGGCTTCTCTTGTTGCAGAGCATGGGTTCTAGGCACACGGGCTTCAGTAGTTGTGGCTCACGGGCTTAGTTGCTCTGCGATGTGGGATTTTCCTGGACCAGGGATCGAACCCGTGTCCCCTGCATTGGCAGGCAGATTCTTAACCACTGTGCCACCAGGGAAGTCCCTAATATATGTTAATTATTTAGAAAAGTTGCTTGACACATGTAAATTTTTCAATACATATTAGAAGTTGTTATAATCATTGCTGTGAAAAAGTAGTTTTATGTCTTGACTGATAGGTTGGGGCAATAAGACCCTCCAGTGAATCATACTCCTGTGTCCATGCCCCTTTGCAGTGTGAATTTCTTCATCAAGAAATGGAATCTATTTTCCCACCTCTTGGATTGGAATGGGCCTGTGTCTAGTTTTGACCAATAGAATAGTAGAAGGGACCTTGTATGGTTTGTATGCCTGAATCCTGAGAGGCCTTAAAATATCTGCTTTCACCCTATAAGAAAATTTGGATAGGATAATTGAGGTGCCTTGGGTGGCTGTCTTGGATAACCACTAGACACATGAGTGAAGGCATTTTGGACCATCCATTCCCAGAAAAGCTCTCAATCCCAGAAACTGCATGAGTGACCCCAGGTGAGATTAGCAGAAAGACTGTTCAATGGAGTGCAGCCCAAACTGCAGATTTGTGAGCCGATAAATGTTATTTTAAGCCTCAGTTTTATTCCTTTCAAATGCCACAGTAGGTAACTAGAGACTTTAATTTCCCATTTTAAAGTTAAACAGTTACTTCCATCTCTCAACTGGAATTTCTCATTCTTCAAGAATATTTTACTCTCTTTTCTATAATTTCTGTTTGAATCTGTATTTCAGTCATCATTCTGGCAGCACAAATGTCTATGAAGATACAGAAAAAGACAAAAACTCAATAATACCTAAAATAAAAATTGACAAATTATTGGGTGATCTGTGAACATTTTTTATACTAATTAAATAGGGAACAGAGCTATATTTAGAACCATTAATGGTTCACCTGTGCTTCACCACAGATGTCCTGGTCATCTGAAACTGAAAGACCGCCAGCCCTATTGTCAGCCATTACACCCTCCCAGTCCCACTATCTAGAAACCTGGTATCGGTACCAAATAAATCACTTTATTCTGCCCAGAAGTTTGTCAGTTTTATTTGTAATATAAATTCAGGTTGATTACAAAAGACAAATGCAAACCTCTGCTGCTTTAGGAAATAAACCAGAATAAAATATAATAATCAGCACTTCCAAATCAGGAGCTATTATTTTCATGTGGCCAAATCTATTTAATTATGCTTCTCTATTATGTGTGAGAGATGTTCTGAAGTCCAAGAGTTTAAGCATTTTCACATACAGCTTTCCTTCTGTACTATGCCCCTTACTTGGTGTGTGACATATTTTATTTCAGAATTTAGGAAAAATAATAACTAAAAACTTTACGAAGTCAAGAAGAAAATTAAGACCAACACATAAATGAGTAGATTGGAATTTTCCATGAAATAAAGACAATCAAAAAGACTGCTCTCTGGCATATCTAAATCAAACAAACAAAAACCTAGGAAATAATAAGCAAAGTTAATAATGATAAATTGTTTGGCAACAGCTACAGAAAAGATGGCCTAATAATTCAACCAGAGGACATGGCATTTTGAACTTTTGTATTGGATAAAAAAAGAAAATAAATTGGCTGGAATTAAATCCCCCAAATAGAAAATTTCTCATTTCTCCAATTTTCAGTTAGTAGAATTATCTTGTATAGAGAAATATTATTTAAAATAGTAGTGAATACAGTTCTGCTGTTTGTGACAATCGATGTTTCTTATTATTTTTCTAGATGTCAATCATGAGAAAGTTCTTTTTGTAATTTATCTGAGAAAGTACCATCCCATATTCTTCTAAATGGAGATGAGATGGTAATGTGTTTTTTCACAGTCTCACTAAGGAAAACCTTGAGGGGACCACAATGTAATTAGAAATATTGATTTTCTGCCACAGATACCTTTCCCAGCAGTGAATGGCACACCATTCTGTCTATTTGTTTAACATAGTAAGAGAGATCAGCAGTAGGATAGAGGCCAGGGCAAGGTATGCTATCATACCTCTTATAATCCATGCATCCTAACATATAAAAGCGTGCATCACATACTTGGCATGACACTTGGTTCTCAGGCCTCTAGGTGTGTGTGTGTGTGTGTGTGTGTGTGTGCGCGCGCACACGTGCGTGCACACGCGCGTGCACACATGCTTGAAATAATTTATAATAGATGTGTCTGTATATCTAAACCAGCACATAAGAACTCAGAAGAATTTTTGTTGTAACTTAAAAATGTGTATAGCATTTTATAATTTGCAAAGTGCATTAACATCAACCATCTCGTTTTACATTTTCCTACCTCGAATGTATTTTGAGGAAGTAATTGCCTCACACTTTGGAGAAATGACTGTGAACAAGAAAGGCTAAGTGAGATGTCCAAGGTTATAGGGAAAAGGAGGAGACGGGTGGGACACCTGAATTCCTTTACCCAATGCCATGCTGGCCCCAGAGATGGAAAATATATTTTTATGATACTCAATGGGTGAAACTGAAGAATGATACTCTTCTCTTTACTACTTTTTTTCGAAGTACATTTCTTTGAGAAACATGTCCAGTGTAACCTGGGTAGCATTATATACATATATATAAGGATTAAATTTCATTACTATATAGCATATGCTCTATTATTCTGAATACTAATACTCATTAAAAATAAGGTTCTTTTTTTTTTTTTTTTCGGTACGCAGGCCTCTCACTGTCGTGGCCTCTCCCATTGCGGAGCACAGGCTCCGGATGCGCAGGCTCAGCGGCCATGGCTCACGGGCCCAGCCGCTCCGCGGCATGTGGGATCTTCCCGGATCGGGGCACGAACCCTTGTCCCCTGCATCGGCAGGCGGACTCTCAACCACTGCGCCACCAGGGAAGCCCAAAAATAAGGTTCTTAAATGCCATTGGCTTGTCCAATCTTGAGAGAGTTCTGGTATAGTACACTGTACACTTTCCTTCTAAACACACACACACACCACAGACACCCTATATAGTGTATCAGAAGTTGATAAGTATTAATTAATCAAGCTCTTTAAGCTTAAATATCCAACCAAATACCTGCCTAATTTAGTGTAAAGTAAAAATATCAGAATTTGTGTTGCTCCTACCCATCACACATATTTTTTTTTCATGGAAAAGCATTTGGATTTTGATACTTTAAACATTTTTGAAAATGTTGATAAATACAAGCTGTACTTGGAGCTGGGTGACAGACATGCTTTCAACATATTGGATTTTTATCCGAGAATGTGACTTCTTCTGAAAACCATTCAATCTCAGGCCTTTTGCTGCAGGTAGGTTCCATGGGAATGCACGAAAAAGTAGCAGGGCCGCAGTCCCCATGGGAGACTGTAGTTTCTTTAAAAACAGGCTGCTGGTACTTCCTGTGAAGTTCATAAAGGCCCTCTCCCTTTGCTTAGTCATCCAGAATGAAGCCTGGTGAGTCAGGCTCTCTTCCTCTTCCTTGCAGCTCCGACACTGCCTTCAGTCAGACTTGTCAGGAATATTAAGGATGGCTTTACTGGCCATGACCTCTCTTCCAAACTGCAAAGGAAAATTCCTTTAATTCTGTGGAAAACCTTCTCTCCCGAGTCAAATACAACATAAAAATATGCTGCTGCTCCTGGCTCTGCCATCTGCTTCACGGCAGAGTGCTGGGGTGTCCGAGAGCACTGTCTGTCGTTCCTGTGCCCGGGGAATGAAGGCATTTCTAATGTCATCAGTGGTGTCCTGGCTGATGGCACAAGAACGACCTGGTGCTGGAGGTGATGTCTCTTATTATCTTGTTACCGAATTAAGGCATATGGACCCTGCTTAGGCCCAAGCCTGGCCGAGGCTCTCTGCTTTGGAAGGGGAAGGTTCTTTTTCTGTTCAGGTTAAAGTACGTGAATAACAAAACTGAAGGTGAGATGGACACAGCACAAGCTTTATTCAGTGGCCAAAGAATGGAGAAGCAGTTCACAGATCAACTTCTCACCCACCTGGCGAGAGGGATTTAATTTTAGAGTAAAGACAAAGGGAGGAGGAGTGAGGCTAATGATGGGGAGGCATATGCATTAGTCTGCCGGGGAAGGGACAGGGCTATTTTGAGGGAGTGGGATACCACCCCATTTTTATCCTTTTTTGGTCCTTAATGTCTGGTCATGGCTACTGGTAGGTGTGTCATTTAATATGCTGATATAGTAAAATCAATGTATAATGAGATTCAGGGTCTGTTGGAGGTCAGATTCATTGCCATCTTGGTCCCAGCTGGTTCCTTCTGTTTTTTTTTTGTGTGTGTGTGTAGCTTCTTTTCTTACCTCTGGACCCTTTAACTTAAAGATTTATGTTCACTCCTGCTAAAGGTGGGGAGTTGGCAGGTTTTGAGCAAGGACACTCCTGCTAAAGATGGGGGTTGATGGGTTTTGAGTAGCTTTGGCAACGATCTCTCTCAAATAGAACACACCGTTTCCCTCGACTCTTAACAAACTGCCCCAGTGTAGCATTATACTTCGCCTCTGCCACCACCTCTGCCAAAGCTCTTCCACTGAATGGTAGTGTCCAATGGGCAGAATGAGGACACAGTCATCAGATAAGCCTCCTTTGGCCAGGGCAAGGTAGCAATGTGTGCCAGTGTTGACCACCAGACGCTTTCTACTTCAGGGCTGGCAAGGCAAAACCAGCAAGGGCCTGGAGTCCGGGGAGGTCTGCAAGGCTGCTTTGGGTGAGGAGAAGGCTTGTTATCACTGCCAGTAGATGGGTGCTTCCTTCCTGCATCTGTGCAGAGATGATAGAAAATGTACATACAGCTTTTAAACAAATCATTGGTCATATAAGTATGAATGATTTCATCTTCTGTGTGTGGGTTGGATATAAACACCTGTTTAATTTTAACCATCATTATTGTGAGCCAGCCTTGTGGAAGTGGGAGAGAGCCATCTGCTCCAGAAAGGTGATTATGAGTAACATAATGAAGCTTCATTTGGCCAGCACTGATTGGGGCAGAATTGCATGGTGATCATGACAGCTTGGAGATTGGGAAAATTGGGTTTGAACAGGAACTCTCCCACTTACTACCATTGTAAACTCAGACAATTGTTTAACCTCTTTTAGTCTTTGTCCCTTTATCTACAAAGTGAAGGTAGATAATCATATCTACTTCATAGAGTTCTTGTGAGGATTAAATAAGAAAACGCATGTATAGCACCATGCCTGGCACATAATAAGCATTCAACAAATGGTTGCTATTACAAGAAATTTGGCAACAATTTCATAAGCAAGATTTATTACTTATTCAAGAGCTCATAGATTTTTAAAAACATTTTTGAAACCTTTGTTCTTTGCTATAAAGCTTAATATAAACACTAATAATGTGAATATTCCTGTCTGTTACAATGTCACTCTTAGAGTTATTATGAGAATTTCCAATCCTACATTTCTTCCTTCTTTCCTAGTCCAAGCTTCTGCATATTTTGCCAAATTCCACCAAATCATGACTACTTCACTTTCAGAAAGGATCCATTTGCTACTCCTACTCAGTGTCTCAAAGTACTGATCTCTACGAACTTGATTTTCCACACTCCCTTTGCCATTTGTTTTCTGAAAAGATATGGCTACTGGGAGACAAAAATGGGAACTTGGAGTCTCAAAGTACTGATCTCTACGAACTTGATTTTCCACACTCCCTTTGCCATTTGTTTTCTGAAAAGATATGGCTAATGGGAGACAAAAATGGGAACTTGGAGGACTAAGGGAGAGAAACTAGGTTACTTCTTTGCCATCTCCCTTGGCTTTGGGCTGCATTTCTAGCATAATCTGAGTCTCCATTATTTCATCTCTTTCTGGCAGACCTCTCTGTGGTCACAGTTTCCACTGGGCAGGTCTCTGAGTGACTGCTCCTCTGTGGGTTCAGCTTCTGTCTGGATGCTCTGTATTCAGGCCTTTGGTAGCATCACCTCCTTTATCTCTTCAGCTCTAGAAGAACTTTCGGCTGATACTAATCTCTGTGTGCTGACACTGAACTCTGAGTGTCCTCACCATTCCCTCAGTGTCTTTAGCTCCTCCTATTCCTTTGTAACTAGTGGTCTCTATTAATAACCTCTATTGGACTACTTGGTCTGGGTTCTTCTGCTGCTTAGACCTGACTGATTCAATCACGGTGATTCCACAGCTTTTTTCTAAGCAACTGACCTAGTGTAGAAATTTGATTTTTAGTGAGTTTCGCCTTTGAGAGGACATTTACAAAAATAAGTATTGAAATATGATTCATTTCTTTATTCAAGAAAGCTAAAAAATTCCTGCTCTAGACTTTGATCACTAACTGATTTTTTTTTTTTTTTTTTTTGGTACGCGGGCCTCTCACTGTTGTGGCCTCTCCCATTGCGGAGCACAGGCTCCAGATGTGCAGGCTCAGCGGCCATGGCTCACGGGCGCAGCCGCTCCGCGGCATGTGGGATCTTCCCGGACCGGGGCACGAACCTATGTCCCTTGCATCGGCAGGCGGACTCTCAACCACTGCGCCACCAGGGAAGCCCACTAACTGATTTTGTTAGCAAATAGCTATATAGTAGAAATTCTGTGCCTGAGACTTACAGGTAAGAAAATACAATGAAGTCCAATACATAACCACATGCCCAGAGGATGGAAAAAAGACTCTTTATTTTCTTCATTCTTACTGTTAGTATCATAGTTCCTGATATTTAGGAGTTTGAAGTAGAAATAGTTCAATTAGTTTCAAGTTTATCCGAAATAAAAGAGCTTGGAATTATAAACTAAACCTCAAACTTTATGTATTACGATAGTTTATTTTTCCTCTGTCCTTCATTCATATAGTTCCTCCAAATCAAATAAACAAAAGAAAGAATAAACAAAAGAATGTTCGTTCTAATCAAATATTTTTAAAAAAGATAACTAATAGTAGCAAATAAATTTTCTGCTTAGTTGTAGGGAATCTCATAAAATAATCCTGATATTTCAAACTTGCTGCTTAAGTCAATGCAGAAGAATCAAACTTACGACTTCCTTTAACTTTGTAGATCATCTGTAATTTGAGGGAAAAATAGCTGCCAAAGGAAAAAAGTGGATTAAATTCTGAAGTTTAGGAAAATCATATTAACTAAACATCTCAAATAAAACATAACCAGATTCTCTCAGGTAATTAGAGGGCCGCATGCATAACTTTCATCTTTGTGCAGATGGGCTGCATTCAATAGGAAAGAGAGCATTGGACATTCAATGTGTCCTGAGCCATATGTCTTTGTTTAATTGCTTGAATTGGTTCTTTCTGTTTCCCATGCTCATTGGAAAAATATCATCAATCCATCAGAGTTATGGAACTTATCTAAAGTTGTGGAATATCTGCTCTGAAGGATTTATGTGACCGCTATGTTAATATAAATAAATAAATTTATTAAATTGACCATTTCAGGCAAATGTGCACTAAGGTAAGCTAAGAATTATCTTAGTTGGTGTAGCTGGTGCTTAACAAATGTTATTGACCTTAAAAAATGTCACAGTTTGCCAACAATAATGAAACTTTAATTTTTTAAAAAAACGTTATTCAGGAAGGAAACCTACAGTTTTGAGAACGTTTCTCAAAACTGTCTATCAAAGTAACATATTCATAAAAATGAGTCAATTAGGGAAAAAATGTGGTGTTTTAATTATACAGAAAGAGATTGTAAAAGAGGAAACTGGATCCAGGACTTAGCTTTGGATTCCATCCTTATAAAAATGTAATATAGTAATGGAAACATATGTTCAAAGATTAATGCAATTCTAAAGGAAACTAGGAAACATCATATGGGAAAAAGTAAATGAATGTAATGCTTATTTATTAATTAACTTATTTAATGGACTATTTTAAAATTCAGTTTTAGATTTACAGAAGATTGAGCAGAACATACAGAGAATTCCCAGATACCCCTTCCTCCCTGAACATAGTTTCCCTTATTATTAACATTTTGCATTGGTGTGGAACATTTATTATCACTGATTAGCCTTTATTCACTCATTATTAACAACCAGAGTTTATAGTTTACATCAGGGTTCATGTCTTGTGTTGTATTGATATATTCTATTGGTTTTGGCAAACGTATAATGACACCTATTCACTGTCACAGTATATTTCAGAATAGTTTCACTGCCCTGAAAAACCCTCTGCGCTCCACTTAGTCATCCCATCTTCCCTTCTCCAAACCCCTGGCAACCACTGCTCTTTATGCTGTCTCCATAGTTTCATCTTTTCCAGAATGTCACAGAGGTGGAATCATACAGTATGTAGACTTTTCAAATTGAATTCTTTCACTTAACAATATGCATTTAAGGTTCCTCCACATCTTCTCATGGCTTGATAGCTCATTTACTTTTATTGCTAAATAATATCCCATCATACAGATGTGCCATGATTTACTTATCCATTCATCTATTGAAGGACATTTGGTTGCTTCTAAGTCTCGGCAATTATGAACAAAGCTGCTGTAAACATTCATGTGCAGATTTTTTGTCTGGACGTGAGTTTATAACTTATTTGGATATTTCCAGGAATTTTAACATTTATGACAGTTTTATGAAAACTTTATGCTTTAACCTTATGCTTTAATTGACTTAAAATATTAACTAAATTGATAACTTTCTATAAAATATATATATATATATGTATTAGCAAATTTACCTAAAAAACAGTTGGAAGATCTGGATTGTGCTATAATTACTAAAAAATTGCATCAGTAGCCAAAGATATTCCCTCTAAGAAAATTCCAAGCACACATTCTCTCTATCAATATGTTCAAACTAGTGTTCATGGAACAAATCATTTCAAGCTTAATCATACTCTTCCAGGGCACTAAAAATTTATTTATGAAGCTAGTGTAATTTCAATACCAAAATGCAACAAAGATAGTCAGGTAACAAAGACATGAGCATATTTTATTTATGAGGCAAGGATGCAAAAATCATAAATAATATACTTACAAAAAGAATTTAGAACATTTATAAGTCATAATGGTATAATCCACCATGACAAAGTTGAGTTTATTTCAGGAAGATAAGTTTGTATTAATATTAAAAATTATATTAAAAAAAGTATATTAATATAATTTGCCATAATACAAGATTAAAGGAGACCATAAAATTACAAGAGTTGCAGAAAAAGCACTCAATAAAGTATAATATTCATTGATGTTGATGTTCTTGGCAGCTTAGAAACAGAAGGCAACTTTCTTAATCTGACTTAAAATCAACAGTAAACTTTATATACAGTGAGAACAAACTGAAGCCTCGATCTCTGAGTTTGGGGAAAGACCAAGATTCTAAGGACTACCTTTTTTGTTCAATATTTTACCAGTGTTTCTAGACAGTGTGGTATGACAAGAAAAAGAAATGTGTTTAAGGATAGAAAAGAACAAAAACGTGAAAACTTATTTGCAAATCATATAATTGTACAAGGAATAACCCAAAGTGCCTACAAATAAATTACTCGAATTAATAAAAGAGGAAGGCAAAGTTGCTAAATGAAAGTCTGTACAGTAAAATAATTACGTCCCTATAGAAGAGTAATAAATAGTAAGAATACAGACAAAAAAGTTAAAGATACCATTTATAATAGCACCAAGCATACAAATTATATAAAAACATATCTAACAGAACATGTTCAAGAACTCTATGAGGAGATTTAAAAAATAATTGAAAGATATTAAACAATACCTAAATAAATGAAAAGATAAATTATATTAATTTATTTTATCTCCAAATGATTTATAGATTTAGTGCAATCCTAGTCAAAATCATAGCATGTTTTTTCCATAACAATTGACAAGCTGATAAAAAAAGCATATGTAAATTCAAGAGACTGCATATAAATACAGTCTTGCAAATAATTGCTCTACTGTATATTAAGACTTATTGCCTAGATACACATGTATAGAAATATGGAAACACTGTGTTATGCACCAGGACCTAACTTAGTATTGTAGGTCAATTACACTTCAGCAGACAAACAAACAAGCAAACAAACTCACAGAAAAAGAAATAAGATTTGTAATTACCAGAGTTGTGGGGGGTAGGAAGAGGGGAAATTAGATTTAAAAAAAGACATTATAAAGCTATATTAATTAAGATAATGTGGCATGGATATAGATATAGACCGGCTAATGAAATAAAATGGAGAGCCCAAGAGCAGATGCACACACATATAGATATATGTATGACAGGGATGACATGGAAGGTTAGTGGAGGATGGACAATCTTTTTCATAAATTCTATTCAGGACACCTGTATTCATATGAACAACAAATAAAAATCCTACTTTATATCATACATAAAATGAACCCTGGGTTGATTAAAGACCTGAAAGTGAAAGGCAAAATTATCAACACAGGAAAATATCTTCATGATATCAGGGTAGGGTATAATCTATATCTATTGACTTCATGTTGGTGTATAAAAAAAGGAAATAATATAATAGTAGACAACCAACAATACTTATTGAATTGAATAGGCCATTCTTTTATGTTTTAAGATGTAGCCACTATGTTGTATACGTTAGCCTTCTTTCCTTAATAAAATACAAAACACTTCAAATGTGAAACAGTATAGCAGTGATACTTTTGTAGCATGGTGCCATGAGAAATACAAAATTTGCAAAAATGTCTTTTTATATGCATTGTGGTAAACTTATAGTATTCAAATACCTAATAGACTTTTCTTTTTTTTAATTGAGGTACAGTTGATTTACAATATTATATAAATTTCAGGTATAAAACATAGTGATTCACAATTTTTAAAGGTTATATTCCAATTATAGTTATTATAAAATATTGGCTATATTCCCTGTGCTGTACAATGCATCCTTGTAGCTTATTTATTTTATACATAGTAGTTTGTACCTCTTAATCCCCTACACCTATTTTGCCCCCCCTTGCTTCCCTCTCCCCACTGGTGACCACAAGTTTGTTCTCTCTATCTGTGAGTCTGCTTCTTTTTTGTTATATTCACTAGTTTGTTGTATGTTTTAGATTCGATGTAAAAGTTATATACATTATTTGTCTTTCTCTGTCTGCCTTATTGCATTAAGCATAAACAAATATCTAACAGGCTTTAAACATTCTTTGCCATTTACTTAATATAACTGTTTCTATTTTGTTATTCAAATAATATCACAAGTTGACATTTTATTTCTAAAATGTAAAAATAAAAATATATGAGAAGAAAGGGAAATAATAAAAATGCCAAATGAGATAAGTTTGTGGACCTTGGAGGATTGTTTTTCTAAGGAGTAAAACATCAAATATGACTTACTTATTTTATTTTTATTATTTTAAAAATAAATTTATTTATTTATTTTGGCTGCATTGGGTCTTCATCGCTGTGCACGGGCTTTCTCTAGTTGCGGTGAGTGGGGGCTACTCTTCGTTGTGGTGCGCAGGCTTCTCACTGCAGTGGCTTTTCTTGTTGTGGAGCATGGGTTCTAGGCATGCAGAATTCAGTAGTTGTGGCACTGGCTTTGTGGTGCACGGGCTTAGTTGCTCCACAGCATGTGGGATCCTCCCAGACCAGGACTCAAACCAGTATCCATTGCACTGGCAGATTCTTAACTACTGCGCCACCAGGGAAGTCCCTGATTTACTTGTTTTAAAGACTACCTTCACTTCTAAAAAACTACTAAAGCTCAAGTTATTTCTTCAAGTATAATGCTTTTTCTTCATAAAATATTGGGTTCTATAGCAAAAATTTTAGAGAGAATTAGTTTTATATGTTCAGCTTAATATTGCAAAAGTTGCATTCCTAAGAAATTTTCTTATTAAAAGTAATTGTTTAACAGGGAAAAAGGAGTTAAGGACTAGAAAGTTTCAATCTTGCAATAACAAAGTGAATTTTTCTATAGGAATTTCAACAATAATAGTGCTTTTTGAGCTGTTATGGACTGAACATTTATGTTTCCCCCATATTCATATGTTGAAGCCCGAACCCCCAATGTAACTGTATTTGGAGATAAGACCTGTGAGGAGGTGATAAAGAATAAATGAAGTCATATGGGTGGGCCCGTAACCCAGTAGGGCTAGTGTCCTTACAAAGAAGAGTAAGAGACACTAGAGTTCATTCCGCCGTGTGAGGACACAATGAAGAGATAACCCTCTGCAAGCCAGGAAGAGAGCTCTCACCAGAAACTGAATCAGCTGCCACCTTGATCTTGGACTTTCCAGACTCCAGAACTGTGAGAAAATTAATTTCTGTTGTTTAAGCCACCCTGTCTATGGTATTTTGTTATGACAGCCTGAGCTGAAAGAGCTAAAAATGCATTGCTGTAAAACCTAAACATCTCTGGTTAAATGTGCCATTTGTGATGCCCTGTATTTGCTCCATAGTACTGGCTATTTCTATCACCATCAACAATATAATTAGCATAGTTTCTTATGAACAATATTTATTTCATCCATTGTTTTATCATTATTTTATCAGATTTTGCCATTTAACTAACCACCCCAAAACTTAGTGAGTTAAAAATATATACATTTATTTAGCTCATAATCTTCTAGTTCTGGTTTTAGCTGGGATCCTTATGAGTTGGCAGTCACCTGAATGTCAGCTAGGCATATCTGTCTCTGGAGGTGAGTCTGTAGCTAACATTAGCCTATAAGTTTCTCATATTGCTTTGCATTCTTTTATCCCTAGCATTAAACACAGTGTTGGGCAAATTGTGGGAACTTAATAAATACTTGTTGGACAGATGGTACTGAGACAGTGACACTGGACTAGGAATTGACAAGAAAGGTGGAGGTCCTTCAGAGAGCTGACCAGAGTCACTCTTAAGAGAAGGTGTTGGGACCTCTAGGGAGCAAATGAGAATTACATAGAAGGTCTTTGCTAGGAGTTAATCCTTTAAGAACAACCACCCTGGAGCTGCTGGCACCCAGAGCTGCCCTGATGGAAGATTCTGTTGGCAAGAATTGCCTTAATAAAGGCAGGAACTTATTGTTGAAAATCTCCAGTTCATCCCTTGTTGTAGAACATTTACGTACCTCCTCACTAAGGAGACAGTCACAGTTTGATCCTTATAGCAACATACATGAATTTCTCACACAATCTAGTCTTTGTTCTTAATAGAGTTATCCTGTAGCTAGGAAAAATTTTTTTAAAAACCCACTATGAGTGAAAATTGTTATGAAACACTATCAGGACAGTATTTGGGTGATATGTGAAATATCCACAAGGATCATAACCAAAGTTTGCAAATTATTTTCTTATATATTATTATAGTGGGTGCTTTAAACATCCTTTGTGAGGTGGGTGGGCCAGTGTTATTGTATTATGATTTCACAAGTAGGTAAACAGGCTCAGAGGCTCACAGGACCTGCTCTAGCTTAAGACCAATAATTAGTGAAACCAAGATTCAAATAAAATAGGATTCCAATCCAAATTATTGGGTTAGCCAAAAAGTTTGTTTTGGTTTTTCTGTAACACCTTATGGAAAAACCTGACTGAACATTTTGGCCAACCCAATACTTTCCTCAAGGCAATGTTGCATCTCCAAAAGCAAAACTACAGTTTGAAAAATAAAGGATGTTTTTCGAAGTTTTGTTCCAAAGTCTGAGACGCGCGGTTGTGGCCAGTGGGGAGGAACTATTTGTGTGAAGATACTTGTGAAACTCAATAGCCTATTTGCTAATTTTCTTTTAAAAGAGAGCTTTGAGGGCAGATACTTGAGACATGCTTGCAGAAAAATCCTTCAGAATTTCTCTTTTACGTTCAGCTTAACACCTACTTACAAGAGGGTTTATGCTGAACTTATGTTAGTAATATGATGAAATTTTATTTTTATTTTATTTATTTATTTTTGCCTACTTTTGGGTCTTCGTTGTTGCACGTGGACTTTCTCCAGTTGCGGCGAGTGGGGGCTACTCTTCTTTGCAGTGCGTGGGCTTCTCATTATTACGGTGGCTTCTCTTGTTGCGGAGCACGGGCTCTACGCGCGCGGGCTTTAGCAGCTGTGGCTCGCGGGCTCTAGAGCGCAGGCTCAGAAGTTTTGGCGCACAGGCTTAGCTGCTCCGTGGCATGTGGGATCTTCCCCTACCAGGGATTGAACCCCTGTCCCCTGCATTGGCAGGTGGATTCTTAACCACTGAACCACCAAGGAAGCCCCTGGCCTGTAGTTTTTCTACCTAGAACATTAGGTTTAAACTAAATTAAGGAGAGTCTTCGGTCTTTGGAGAGACACTTTATAACAGGGATTTATAACATAATCATCCATGTAAATTATACATTTAAAATCTATTTCTTAGGACTTGGAATTTCACTAGCTTTTCCAGTAGTTTACAGTTACTGTACCTTCACTTTAAAGACATTGCTGGTCATGTTTATGATTCATTTGAAGTCTGACTCCGGTTAGGAATGAAAACCCCAAACAGTGTATTTATTGTTCTATAGAAAAATGCCATCTGCTTAGAGTGATTCCCTGTAAGATGTGGATTCAGAACTCTTTTTTTTGGAACAACCCGCTTTAGCTCTGGATTGGCTGTGGCCTGTCCGGTGGCCTGCGGGCAGGATGAATTTTCAGGTTGCTCGTCTGCTAAACTTGCACAGACCTTCTGTCGCCGCTGCCAACTGCATGTGCGCTGCTGGTTCAGGGCTGTTCCGGTGTGGCGCTGTCCGGCCTGGGGGAAAGGATGATAAAGAAGAGTAGATGCCTGAGGACTTGGCTCTACTTGTAAAAACCTGAACCACAGAGGAGCCAATGAATGGCAACCTCCTTAAGTGGGGCGTGAGGGATGTGGCTGAAGAAAACTGCACCACGCTGCACCTGATACATTGGTACGCATTTAGAGATCCACTCCGAAACCTGGGGGCTTCTGAAGGTTTTCTCTATGAAGCATCTGTAAATACAGTCTCTTAACGTTTTTTTAAAAAACTGCATTGTGGTGAGAATCTGGCAATATATTCATCCGCTTGCATCTCGACATACTGAGGTTCACCCACAAATTGACTCCCACGAAAAATCCCGTGGGAAAGAAGAGAGGAAACACCCTTAAAGCAGTAGCCTCCAATGTTGAGAGGAAAACAGAAAAAAAGTAGTAGAGAACGACAAAAAGTCATCTGAAAGCAAAGGAGAACAGAGAGAGAAAGATTGCAAAGAAATGGGGACACATGAGGGGTAAAAGAAGGAAAATACTTTGAGGGAAACAACTTATATATCATCGGAAAGTCAGTTTACCCTTTTTGAAAACTACCTACCCAAGAACTTTTCTATTTTTGAAATCACCTCTATTTGTTCTTCACAGTCACTTCTTCTTACTCATGCCACCTTGTTTGATGGCACCACATACACACCAGTTTAGGCAGATACCATAGAAAAAAAAGAAAGTTATGAGGAAAAGGGGAAGGGAACAAATACTGTGTGTTGGACACTGTGCAGAATGTCATAATTATAAATGTATTAGATGTGTTTACATATGAGGAAGAAGAAATTTAAACAAAAGATTGAAAAGATTCTAACTAGTTAGACTGATAAGGAATGAATCATACAACTCATGGAAATTTATAGGACCTTACTGTTCTTTTATTTTTGCTGTAATCCCAACATTTTATTGGCATCTTTGAGAAGAATGGCATGTACTTAGAACCAATTTGATTTATATGTGGAGGGTCACTACTAATATGTACACAATTTGCATTTTATTAGGAAGTCTGTCAATAGTAAAATACCCTAATAAAATAGTCTCTCTCAAATATGCCAAGGTAGATTGAGCACCATACATTGTCCTATGTTTTGCCTAATCTGTTTTACCTCCTCCACTAGGGACCATCCTATTTCCATTTCCTTCCTTTCTTCCTTCCCTCCCACCTCCCTCTTTTCTCCCTTTCTTCCTTTCTCCTCCTTTCCCTCTGTCCCTTTTTCTTTTGGGATAATCCTAGTCATCTCCCTTTTTGGTTGACTCATATTTTTTTTCTTTACACCATCACTGAAATGCTGTAGAAGGAGAGTGTCATGAAAAGATTAGCACATGAAATACAATCCCCTGACATACTGTATTCACACAATGCCTGTTTTGAGGAATTGTACAGAAGGTTTGGTCAATGTCACAATGCTCAGAATGTTCCTATTTTCAGATAATAAATGTTATTTCCAAGGGTGTGATTTAGACGTCTAACCTGTGAGAGCAGGTTCCTCATTACCTCTTGATCACTGTGGTTACACTGTGCTATGTTTTATTTCCAGACCCGGGCATCTTTCCTCAGGCCACCACAGAACATGGAAATTGCAGGTAGTATACACACAGCTCTTCCATTGTTTCTAGCAAGCAGTTTGGCCTAGAATGGGAATTTAAAATCACAGATTTTACAAACCCAGTTGTTAAATCTTCTTCTCTAAGACTGTTATACGCTGGGGCTTATAGAGGAGATACTGATTGGCTTCAATGTGGGGTCGGTTTAGGTGTGGAGGTAGTTTGTGTTTAACATTCTTCTGGGAAAAGTTCCACTCACCCATGGGAAAGGAAATCACAAGTTTGGAAGGTCAGCCACCTCTTGACCAGGGGAAGGAGGGAAGGTGGGCTGGGGGGTGGCTGAGGCCAAAGGAAGAGGATAACAGTGAGCTAAGTTTCTCTTTCCCTTTCCCAACCCTGGACTCCTCACAGAAATGTTACCTTCATACTGTGATGCACAGGGTTTAAAAATTCTGCGACTCACTTTAAAATTCCCCAAAGAATGGTAAGCAATATATTTCTAGTGCCTTTAAGCTTACTATATATGTTTTCATATATATTATTTTATTTGATCCTCATGAGACCTTTATGAATTATCTCCTATCCCCATTTTTGGGAGAGGAACAAAGACTGTGAGAAACTGTGTTGCTCTCAAGTCCACACAGTAAGTCAACAAATTTTCATTGGCACCTACTGTGTGTCAGGCATGATGCTAAGTCAGTAAGAGTAGAGCCAGGGTGGAGACAAACGTTTTAGAATTCCCAGTCTCCAATCCTGTCCTGTTCCATGGTGCCTTGCTTCCTGATGAGTATAGTTGACAAAACTCTTCCTGGGCTTCCAGCCACATTTCTTTCTTAATGGGTAAAATTTTCCCTTCTTCCCTATTAAAATATATTAATAGTCAATGCTACTTATTTCTGACTGTGTCATTCCACTTATTAGAATGTAAACTCCCTGAGGAAAAGGACCATTTTTGCATTTGTTGTTGTTTTTATTTTATTTTATAGCATCCATAGCACAGTGTTGCTCACATTAATTGTACAATACAGAATCACTGTATATATAAAGTTCCATAAATGTAATCAGTAGCCTGTGGATAGTTATAAAGTAATATATGATATTTTTAAGGGGAGGAGATGAAAATTAGCTTGAGCTGCTCTTTTCTGAGGCACTTAATTATTTTAATCGATTGACATTCAATTCTGAAACATAAAGGAGGTGGAAGTAAGATTTGTCACAATATATGGGACAAATATAATCTTACTCATAAAAATATAGTTAAATTATTTTGAATATTCAGGTTTATAGTTTGACCTTGGAGATACTGTGTGTGTGTGTGTGTGTGTGTGTGTGTGTGTGTGTGTGTGTGTGTGTGTGTGTAGGAAAAGAATGTAATACTAATTAAATCCAGAATTGGAAGAAATGGGAACTGGGGACAGGGAGGCTGCAGCATTCTTTCATCCAAAGCAATCCCAAGAGCAAACCTTTATTAGAGAGTTTAGTTTTCTGAGTGAGCTGATGAGCTCACCCTTCCTTTTCACTTCCCTTTCCAAATTACAAAGCTGAAAAGCATTGTCAATGGAAGCACCCTGTTAAGTCAGTGATCTATAACACCCTATCCTACCCTAGTTTTTGTTCCTTAAGTGCCACTTAACCATTTGGGAAAATTAACGTGACATTCCAAACATAGTCACTAAATTTTCACATGTTCACACTCAGTTGCAAACAGGTTCTGAGCGATATATAATTACTGTACCCAAGGGGGTACAGACAAAAGTTCAGGTATTTCCTGTCCACACTCTACATCTCAGCCTTTTGTACACTTAGAGCCAGGGAACCTGATACGAGAACATTCTCCAACAGAATCTGGGGTTTAAGAGCCCTAAAATAAAAATTCTGAGTGAGTGTGTGTGTGTGTGTGTGTGTGTGTTGGGTCAGAAAGGCCAGAAAGGGAGGGAAACAGGGAAGCAGAAGAAAAAGCCATTATATGAAAACTCTATTAAAGTAGTGAAATTCTTTAAGAAGTACATCAAAAATAAAATTTGAATATTCTGCTGCAATTGAAATGGATAAACTAGGTCTATGTACCAATATGGATAGGTTAGATGAAAAATAATATTTAATAAAAATCCAACTTGCACAAAAATATTTAGCAATGCACTAAGTAAAAAAAACCCCAAAATTACATTTAGATGTATATATGTGTAGCATGATTTTTTAAAATGCTTTGAGTTATACATATATAAATATATGTAAATATATTTATAAATATATATATGTATAATGAATTCTGGGTAATAGTTTTCTGGGGACAGGAAGGGTAGGGAACAAAACTAGGGAAAGGTGAAATGAGTTTTAATATTTTATTTCCTTTAGTGAAGAAGAAAGATTAGTGTCAAATGTGGCAGACAAATAATATTTTTAAATTATGAGTGGTGGTTCCATGGGCATGGTTGTTCTATATATATATAAATTAACAATAAAAAGTGTACTTTTTTAATATCATTCATAGGTTGAGAAAATTGATGGGTAATAAAACTTTGGAGGTTTATGATGTACATTACAAAAAGGAAAAATCAATCTCATTTTTAAGTGTTCTGCTAAGACTTGTAATTAAAGGAGTGATACTGGTTTTGATTGAAGTTTAGTTGATTTACAGTATTGTGTGAGTTTCTGCTGTGCAGCACAGTGATTCAGTTATACATATGCATACATTCTTTTTAATATTTTTTCCATTATGGTTTATCACAAGGTATTTAATATAGTTCCCTGTGCTATACAGTAGGTCTTCGTTATTTATCTATTCTGTATATAATAGTTTGCATCTGCTAATCCCAAACTCCTAGTCCTTCCCTCCCCCACCCCCACTACCCCTTGGCAACCACAAGTCTGTTCTCTATGTCTGTGAGACTGTTTTTGTTTCATAGATAGTTTCATTTTATCAGATTTTAGATTCCACATATAGGTGATATCATATGGTATTGTCTTTCTCTTTCTGACCTACTTCACTTAGTATGATAATCTCTAGGTCCCTCCATGTTGCTGCAAATGGCATTATTTCATTCTTTTTTATGGCTGAGTAATATTCCATCGTGTATATGTACCACATCCTCTTTATCCATTCATCTGTTGATAGACATTTGGGTTGTTTCCATGTCTTGGCTATTGTGAATAGTGCTGCTATGAACATCGGGATGCATGAATCTTTTTGAATTATAGTTTTGGCAGTGATGATATTTTGTTTAAAACTGTTTGCCACATTACTTACTACTTGAGTCCCACTGATTATACTAATACTTTACTATTGCATTAGGAAAGATTTTTTGGTATTCACTTCAGTGTTCAATGCTGATGCATTAACTTAGGTGTTTTGTTTGAGTTTTCCATTCCTGAGAAGAAGTGATAATGCACTTTCATTTTTATATTTTCTTTCATTCATTATCTGTGCAGTTGTGGAATTTGCAATAAATTTGGGAAGAAAAAGAAACCCTCCTTCAAATCTTTGTTGTAGGAAGAGTGAGGTTGGGTTTAATCCTGCCTCCACTGGTCACGTCCTACTTTTGGAATTAGCCTGACATCTGACCTCTGGATGGGCTGCATGAGATGGGAGACTTCATGGTATTCTTTCTCCTTTACTTTGTGTTTCCTTGGTTGAGATTTTAATCCCTCAAACTTAAAAATTAAAAAAAAATGTTTTATTTAAAAATACTTTCCTTGTTAAAAAATGAAAAATAATGGTACCCATAGTGAAAAATGGGACTCTTTCCCTTGTTTCCCACTGTTTGCCCCTCTAGTGTCTTTTATTCTTTTGAATTTTATGTATTTTCTTATACAGCAAGTTCTTATTAGTCATCAATTTTATACACATCAGTACATACATGTCAATCCCAGTTGCCCAATTCAGCACACCACCATCCCCACCACCCTGCGGCTTTCCCTCCTTGGTGTCCATACGTTTGTTTTCTATATCTGTGTCTCAGCTTCTGCCCTGCAAACCGGTTCATCGGTACCATTTTTCTAGGTTCCACATACTTGCGTTAATATATGCTATTTGTTTATCTCTTTCTGACTTACTTCACTCTGTATGACAGTCTCTAAATCCATCCATGTCTCAACAAATGACTCAGTTTCATTCCTTTTTATGGCTGAGTAATATTCCATTGTATATATGTACCACAACTTCCTTATCCATTCGTCTGTCGATGGGCTTTGCTTCCATGACCTGCCTATTGTAAATAGTGCTGCAGTGAACATTGGGTTGGATGTGTCTTTTTGAATTATGGTTTTCTCTGGGTATATGCCCAGTAGTGGGATTGCTGGATCATATGGTAATTCTATTCTTAGTTTTTTAAGGAACCTCCATACTGAACTCCATAGTGCCTAGATCAATTTACTCCCATCAACAGTGAAAGAGGGTTCCCTTTTCTCCACACCCTCTCCAGAATTTGTTGTTTGTAGATTTTCTGATGATGCCCATTCTGACTGGTGTGAGGTGATACCTCATTGCAGTTTTGATTTGCATTTCTCTAATAATTAGTGATGTTGAGCAGCTTTTCATGTGCTTCTTGGCCATCTGTATGTCTTCTTTGGAGAAATGTCTATTTAGCTCTTCTGCACATTTTTGGATTGGGTTGTTTGTTTCTTTAATATTGAGCTGCATGACTCTTTATATATTTTGGAGATTAATCCTTCATCCATTGATTCGTTAGCAAATATTTTTTCCCATTCTGAGAGTTGTCTTTTGGTCTTGTTTATGGTTTCCTTTGCTGTGCAAAAGCTTTTAAGTTTCATTAGGTCCCATTTGTTTATTTCTAATCTCATAGCATTGTGGTCAGAAAAGATGCTTGATATGATTTCAATTTTCTTAAATTTACTGAGGCTTGATCTGTGACCCATGATGTGATCTATCCTGGAGAATGTTCTGTGCACACTTGAGAAGAAAGTGTAATCTGCTGTTTTTGGATGGAATGTCCTATAAAGGTCAATTAAATCTATCTGGTCTATTCTGTCATTGAAAGTTTCTGTTTCCTTATTTATTTTCATTTTGGATGATCTGTCCATTGGTGTAAGTAGGTGTTAAAGTCCCCCACTATTATTGTGTTTCTGTCAATTTCCTGATATGTATGTTCCTATGACCATTTTCTTAATTGTTTTGGGTTTATTTATGTAGGTCCTTTTCTTCTCTTGTGTTTCCCACTTAGAGAAGTTCCTTTAGCATTTGTTGTAGAGCTGGTTTGGTGGTGCTGAATTCTCTTAGAGTTTGCTTGTCTCTAAGCCTTTGATTTCTCCGTTGAATCTGAATGAGATCGTTGCCGGTACAGTAATCTTCGTTGTACGTTCTTCCCTTTCATCACTTTAAGTATATCATGCCACTCCCTTCTGGCTTGTAGAGTTTCTGCTGAGAAATCAGCTGTTAACCTAATGGGAGTTCCCTTGTACGTTATTTGTCGTTTTTCCCTTGCTGCTTTCAATAATTTTTCTTTGTACTTAATTTTTGCCAATTTGAGTACTATGTGTCTCAGTGTGTTTCTCCTTGGGTTTATCCTGTGTGGGACTCTCTGAGCTTCCTGGACTTGGGCAGTTATTTCCTTTCCCATGTTAGGGAAGTTTTCAACTATAATCTCTTCAAATATTTTCTATGGTCCTTTCTCTCTCTCTTCTCCTTCTGGGATCCCTATAATGCGAATGTTGTTGCATTTAATGTTGTCCCAGAGGTCTCTTAGGCTGTCTTCATTTCTTTTCATTCTTTTTTCTTTATTCTGTTCCACAGCAGTGAATTCCACCATTCTGTCTTCCAGGTCATTTATCCGTTCTTCTGCCTCAGTTATTCTGCTATTGATTCCTTCTAGTGTCGTTTTCATTTCAGTTATTTTATTGTTCATCTTTCTTTGTTTGTTCTTTAATTCTTCTAAGTCTTTGTTAAACATTTCTTGCATCTTCTCGATCTTTGCCTCCATTCTTTTTCCGAGGTCCTGGATCACCTTCACTATCATTATTCTGAGTTCTTTTTCTGGAAGGTTGCCTATCTCCACTTCATTTAGTTGTTTTTCTGGGGTTTTATCTTGTTCCTTCATCTGGTATATAGCCCTCTGACTTTTCATCTGTCTATCTTTCTGTGAATGTGGTTTTTGTTCCACAGGCTGCAGGACTGTAGTTCTTCTTGCTTCTGCTGTCTGCCCTCTCCCCCTGTAGTGTCTTTTCTGCAGTCTTATTTGCCACTAATTGTTCTGTAGTTGGAAAATTATTGTATCCACAGATAAGACATTTTCTAAGGAGGTGAAACTTTTCTTCTGTACTTTTCACTTCCATATTATTTCTCTCTTCTCCCCTCCACCCTCTCACCCTTTCTAAGCAAAAGGTCTTGTTCATTGTTGTCTTCTTATCATTTGACGTCACTGCTACTGTAGAGCATTTATATATCTACTAGCACGTGCTTTAAGACAGAATATTTCTCAGTATCCAAGGGAATGATGCTATTTATAATGGTAAAGAAATGGGCAATGGGATCAAATTCCAGTGACACTGCTCAGAACTGGTCAAATCTCATCTTAAATCTAAATATAACTCTCTCCTTTTGGCCAAAAAAAAATCTTTAAATAGGAGGTACATCAAATTTTACCTTAGGAATTGAAGATATTTGTTGAAGCTAAGACCTTACTGGACAAGAAAAGGTGTTTCAGCCTTGTTGCACTTGCAATATTATACAAGAAAAGCTGCTAGTAGTGCTGGCATTTAAAAAATTAAAAGTCTTTAATAATTTGTTTTTTAAATTCCTTCCTATTGTGACCAAAAGATAAGCATTTTTTCATATTTTTAATTGCTTGGCATATGGTATAAACAAATTTCATACAAATTCAACAATTTGATATAAGTGAGAATGATATGTGTGTGTGTGTCTGTGTGGGGTTTTTTTGGTTTTGTTTTAAACTGGCAGGTTTCCTATTTCCCATAGATTTTTAAGAAATCTTAGGAATCTTAACAACTTTTGGTAGAAAACAATCCTGGTGAGCCCATTAGAGACTTACTCTGTTTAAAGAAAGCCAGGTTTTTTGTTTGTTTGTTATAGACACTATTAACACTGTGCTTTAACAACTTAAAAACTTTGAATGGACAGGAAAATTTTTTACATACTATTTTCATCTGTGTTAACATATATAGCAGTAAAATGAAAGTTAAATTTTAGTGAAAAAAAGTGTCTTGATTTCAAATGCTTACAGGGGAATGAAAATCTGAAAACAAGAGAAAAGTTAAGGAAATTAAGTTTTGAGGTTATATTGATAATTAATTGCATGTGTTTCCTGTCACCCTGCTTCATCTCTCCTCAGCAACATCTTTTTCTGTGTTGACCATCTCCAGGGTCCTTCCAATTGGAATAAATCCTTATATTATGATGGTACCTAGATTATCCACTGCTAGACATTTTATAAGTTGAAATCATTCTAGTTTCGAATAGTAGGTTGTGGAACATAATAGTTACCTCTGCGTTTACCAGTGTGTGCTTTATAGAGTATTAGAACTGAGAGCAAGTCTGTGACTAAAAGGGCTCTGGGGCCAAAGGAATGTGGGAAATAGTTCATATCATGTTTTCTCTTGGAAATTCATAACGAACTTAAGTATAATTAAAGAACTGATATCTGGGGTATAAAAACTTGTTTAATTACTGATTTCTAAGACAATAGACCCATTAAGTTTAATGTTATCGAGCTAGTGTTCTGAGACCCATCATTTAAGAAGCAGTAGATTAATCAGATTTTTATATATGAATGGTTTTGGAAGTTAATTTTTCAGGCTATTTCCTTAACTTGCATTTTGTTTTTTTCTCTTGTCATATTTGTAAATTACCTCCAGTGTAGGGAATTATTTCTAGCAAAATGTAATTGAAAGCAGATACCTCAATCTCAGTGTTTACTAAGCTACCATGTACAGAAAGGAATCTGTTAATAAAAGATCAATAATATCATCAAAAGCTAGCATTGTCATTAAAAACTCTTCTTATTAGTGCATTTTTAAAAATTCAGGGTAATAGAATTTGAAATTTTAAAACTTAATATTGGTAAATATGAGATACTTTGAAAAGAATGCAAACAATAATTGGAAATGAATGTATTACAAGTTACAACCTAGGAAAGGTTTCTAGGAAGAAGTAACTGCCTATTTCTTGAACTAACCCAAGGTGTTAGTTATGGTTAAAAAGTATTACCAGGAGAGGAGCAAAACTGAAAACATTAGCTTGGCCTTACTCAAAGTTAGAATTTTTGTAATCCTAATTTGCCATATCTTAAAGGATAAAAGAACTGTAATGTCACATATAATAATTTGAAGAATAATAATGGTTTGATAAAGTGGGTAAATGGGTTACATATTAGTACAAATGGGAAAAAAATAGGGCTTACTAAAAAGAATTAAAAGGAAACACAAGAATAAATAAAGACATATTTAAAATGTTTTAATTCATGGAAAATGTGAGCAAGATCCTTAATTCCTCAAATTCAGAACATGTACAATAGAGCAGCTCTCTTTGAATCTTGAAGTTTGAAATAGTAGTAGGATCAAAGGGGACACTTTACATAACAATCAGAGAGGCTGAAGATGTAAATGAGTTCAAGGGAGATTCTAAGATATTCATGAATAGCCTATGATTTTAAAAAATGTTGTAGCTACCTCAAATGGTTATTGGAGATGAATAATGTTTAAATGAGTAAGATTCATATTGCTGACTTTCTGATCAGTATAATGAAGTATTTAAGAGCATGGCCTCTGGAGTATAACTGCCTCGTTTGTCATCGCAACTTCTCCATTTACGTGTGATGTTTAGATGTTCCTAACTTCTCTAATCTCATTATTTTTATCTGTGAAATGGGGAAAATAACGGAACCTCTCTCACTGGTTTGTTGTAAAGCTCTTAGCACAGTGCCAGGTACACAGGAAGTAGATTTAAAAATGTTAACTATTGTGATACTATTATAAAATGCATGATTGGTGATACTTCACTGAACTTTTAAGGACAAGAAATCCCCAGTCACTCCTCAGAGCTATACTAAAAGACCAGATATTGAGCTTGGAGGAAACTGGCAAGATCTACCATATTTTTAACCTCTTACATAATATTCCCAATAGTACAATTTTGAAATTATATAACTATTTTGAAGTTTATTATATGTCCAAATCTGCCATCAATGTGCTTGATAATATTCTGTGCCCCATAGTTTTGTCATCTCAAGTATTTATTATAAGAAGTATCCCTGAGCATTTTAATTTAACTTCTTTTATTACTTCTTTGCAACTATTTATTTACCTCTGGACTGGAAGAGAATCCTTTGCCTTGCCCCTAGTGATCAAATTCTTTCATTTTTAATTTTGTCTGATGTGATGGTAGAAGAAGAAAGTTGCTTTTCCTTAACTATTGAAGTTTTCTGAGTGTATTTACTGTAAGTAATGAACTTTACTTCTGCAATTACAGCTTATTTGATTGAATTTTCCACTGACTGAACAAAACATCTGTCCTACTGGGACCATGCATAGACTCTCATCTGGGTACAATATGCTGTTAAAATATAGTAACATCTGCAGTCCATTAATTTCTAAAGCAATAGGCATGCTGGGCTTCCAAATGGGTTCAGGCAAGTTTATACTTGGGAATTCTGTTTCTTTGCTTTCCGTCTAAATGGACTGAGACAACTCATGCTTTCTGCCTTGTTTAATAAAGAAATATAAAAAATAAACAGTATTTGATTTGATATTCTATTTTATTCTGACTACACTAACTATCCTCAGAGAGAATAGAAGTAACAATGGTGAGAAGGCACTAAGTTATAATTTTACTGACATCAGGATGCAGTTACTGGATTGCTAAGTGATATGAAGATATTTTGTGATAATAGCACTTTTATGTGGACTTCTTTAAAAATTAAGTCTAAGGATACTTGAAAGGTGGGAAAGAGGATCCTGGGAATGTAAGAGTTTTAAATTTTTCCTGAAAGTACAGTGAAAGACTGTCATCATGACCTTTGTTTCTTGTTCCTTACAGAAATATTCTAGTCAATACAGAAATATTTCTCTAATAAAGTCTAGATATCATTTTCTGCACCTTTACGTTTTAGAAAAAACAGGTGAGGCATAAAGAAATCATACAGAAGGAATAATGTTGACATAAAGAGGCTCACTGCAGCTGCCAATGAAGGCCATTCATTTCTTATGTAGATTTTTGAGCCACCATATCATTTTACCTAAGTTTGACTTGTATTTCTCAATCAATAACCAAGGTCACTCCAATGTTCAAAATAGAAAATACTGTCCATTAAAGTCTGTGTTAGAAAATTAGGGTTGTAGAAATGGTTCATGTTTACCTGTGTTTTCCATGCTTCCCTGCAGTCCTGGTTGCCTTGTGAGTGGTCTCTGACCATGAGATGTGGTTAGAAGTAAAGGATGCTACTTCCAAGGCTGTTCTTTCAGCCTTCTCTGTTCCCCTCCCTAGTCAGCGTTGGAGGTCAAGTGCTCTAGATGGCAAAGCTACAATGTAAGGGGGCTTCTTTACTTACATCAGGCAGGCCCATCAATAAAAAATAAATATTTTTAGTATTAAATTTCTGAGACTTAGGGCTGTTGTAACACACATATTAAGCATCTCACCATCATTACTAAGTGTAATGTATAATCCTAGTTAGGTAGTTATGATTGTATCTGTGAGAGTGAATGTTATTTAAGAGGGATTACCCATGGATCTTTGAATATTTAGCACTTTCTAAATTATGTGTTATGTCTGTTCCTCAGTTCAATAAGATACAGCATTTGTACTTACACATGTACAAACATATATATACGTATTTTGAAAATGGCCTGTTTGGTTGCCAGCTTAGCAGCTCAGAGACAAACATATCACAACTATTTTTGTGATGGGGGGAGAGAGCCTAGGAGTGGGCTCAAGAAGCCTCATTAAAGGATGACCTTGTAAATGGACAGAAGTCAGAACAAGAGAATCGTCAAGTGTCAAGGAAGGGGTGAAATGTCCTTCTGAGGAGCATTCCCTGAGAGAAGGCTTTCAGGAGTCCAGAGCAACCATGAGGCTCAGAGGAAAAATCAGGCCATGTCATTGTTCCTTTGGGACCTGCTGTGTACAAACTGCCAGGTTAATATTGAAGGCTCTTTCTTCTTCCCTCTTACAGATATGGATGGAAACACACTGATGGGGAAGGACTGGGCCCCTTGAGGTAATCTGATGCACTTTCTCTACCACTTTTGTGCATCTTAAATGGGTTTTAAACATCCCAAAATGTCTACAATGTGTTCATTTCCTGTGGTGGATTTACAGTGTGTGACAGGAAATCCATTTCTTTTCCTGTAAATGCTAAATTCATTAACTTGGCCCAGAATTCAGGCTCAATCTTTGCACTTGCTGCCATAGCAACCGGTGTCGGCACTTTTTTTTTCTATTTTTTTCTCCCACTGGAAACAGGGTAGTTGCATGTTGCAGCAAGAACTGTACGCCATCAAAAAAATATTTTAAAGGCACCTAATACTGTCATACCAAGATCTCTTCACACCGTCACCTCTGTAGACTATATACTTCATAAATCCATTATCACATTATAGACCACAGCATTCTAAACCAGCAGAGTATGGCATTCTGTAAGATCTCTTCATTAGATGGTTTCTTTTTCTCTTTTTCAAATTTATTCGCATCAGTGAGAGCTATTTGAAATAATGGGTGTAATGGATTTTTCTTCCCCATCTAACAAAATGCTCTACAGAGCAGTGATTATCATTGGAGGCAAGTCCTGGACAAGGTACTTGACTTAAATGATCTAAATGCTTTTATGTCTCTTAATAATGTCATATTACAATTCCACACGCACTGGGGTATCATCTGCTTTCTGCCTAAAAAAAGAATGCCACAATCGTTGTCCTGGTTTCTAAATAGCACAGGGAATAATTATAAAAAGCAAAACAAAGGGAATGATTTTCCCTGCCCTGAATACTAGTAGGGTTGGTTTGGTGTGGTGGCTGAAAGAGGAAGAAAAAATAAAAGCTCACTTGGTGTGCTTACCTGAGCCTTAGGAGGTCTTATTTTTTATTTTATTTTACTTTTTTTGTGGTACGCGGGCCTCTCACTGTCGTGGCCTCTTCCGTTGCGGAGCACAGGCTCTAGACGCGCGGGCTCAGCGGCCATGGCTCACGGGCCCAGCCGCTCCGTGGCATGCGGGGTCTTCCCGGACTGGGGCACAAACCCGCGTCCCCTGCATCGGCAGGCGGACTCTCAACCACTGCGCCACCAGGGAAGCCCAGGAGGTCTTATTTTTGAGGTCCAATGTGCGGTATACTTAGCACATATCCTGTTGGTAGGGTTTTGGGCATACCTACACCAATTCACAGAGGAAATTATATAAACACAGGGAAATTGTAAGACTTTGTCATAGCAGAGCTAGTTACTAAATAGCAACAATCATCAGAATTGTATGTACTAAGGGGCAAGGCCCATGTGGTTTAATTCACTCCCACTATTTAACTTTCATTTAAAATGTAGTATCCAGAAACTACTCTGAGGTGGGAGAGTACTCAAAGAAGAAAGAGCCATTAAGTTATAAGTGCAAAGCATATATATCATAAAGGCTGAAGAATGGGTGATGGCTTATGGTCCTTTTTTTTTTGCGGTACGCGGGCTTCTCACTGCTGTGGCCTCTCCCGCTGCGGAGCACAGGCTCCGGATGCGCAGGCCCAGCAGCCGTGGCTCATGGGCCCAGCCGCTCCACGGCATGTGGGATCCTCCCAGACCGGGGCACGAACCCGTGTCCCCTGCGTCGGCAGGCAGACTCTCAACCACTGCGCCACCAGGGAAGCCCTTATGGTCCTTTTTACTTTTTTTTTTTTCCTGGCTTCTTCATGTTCTCTTTTACCTTCCCTCACAACTGAGATAGTTTACTTTTCATGATTATCTCATTTCCCTCTATATTTTTAGGTCTGAAATAAATCCAGGTCTGTACAATAAGATTCCACTATTGTATATTTCCATTTCTCTCTTTCTCAAATTATTTCCTTTATTAAACATTACTGTGCTCACCCAGTAAACTAGGATTGAAGTCTTAGTAATGTACTTTAGTAAGCAAAGACACCTATAATCCAGATAATGCAAATACTATTTAAAAAGTAGAGCGTTTTAAGCTTTGCATTGAGATTGTATTCAGCTATCCAAGGTTTGCTAAGATATTGCATGGATTAGGAAGTATTTCATTGAAATAAGTATGAGAAAAACTTTGAACAATAAAGCTGAAATATATAAGGCAGATATAAAACCTAAGAAAGGTATGGTGAGAGTAAACTCAGAATCAATAAAAGCTTGAAGAGCTATAGACCAGGGAGATACAGCAGCAGATATAAATTGTAAAAACTGACACCTCTCCTCAGGCACCCAATCTAGTGCCTGAGAATTGCAACAGTAAAGATTTATATAATGTGCACATCAATTATATGTGCTAGGAGGAGAAGAGAAGCTGACTAAATGGGAAATACTTCCCAGGGGACTGGGACTTCATAGAGAAGTAAAGGAAGGGTTCAGGGTTGAAGACAGAGGTGGGGGAGGGAGGGGCATTCTAAGACCTGAGAAATGCAAGAACTATGTCACTTGTCAGAAAGCTCTTCCTGGGACCGGCTTTGACTAAGGCAGGGTAGTGTGAAAGTGACACTTCAGGATGTCGAATGAAGAGGAATCAGTCGTTTGGCCATCTGGGGGAAGATGAATGGGTCAAATATTGAGGGATTGTAGTAGGATAGCAGTTGTGAAATGGCAAGTAAAGGAAAGATATCAGTTATTTTAAGAAAAACAAAAGTTAATGGAACTGAATGATTAAATCTAAGACATATGTAATAATTAATTTGAAAATCAATATTTGTAAAAGAAAAAAGCTCTCTATAGTTGCAATCTTTTGTTTTCATTGAAAATTAAGACTTTCCCCCATTCTTCTGGAAATAGCTCTCATCTTCCCTTGAGGACCTTCTCCTTGATTCCAACCAAGTAGTTTTGGTGATGGCTCCCTTAGCTTCCTTCCTTCCTTTTCCTGACCTGGGGGTGGCCACATGACCTACACTTGTCCAGTCATGGCTCTGCACCTCCTAGCTAGTTTGGTTAAAGGGGTAGATAAGTGGCCCAAGATAGGCCTTGCTCTATGTGGTTGGAGTTGTAAAGATTGCACCTCAGAGCTGCAGGTGACCATATTCCCCGGTAAAGATAAAGCCTGGGAGAATAGAGCTGACAAGCAGTGAGCAGCCAGGGTGACGTGTGCATGCACACTTCAGACATGGAGAAAGAGAGACAAAGAGACAGAACAAGAGAGACAGAGACAATGGCTTCGGCATCTGAATCCTTCATTACAGTCCCCAAAGTCTGTAAAGCTGTCTCGACTTCTGCATTTCTTCACTGAGTCAAAGAATTGGCCCGGTATCCACTCAACAGACTCTTATTTTCATAAGATAGTTTGAGTTGGGTTAATGTCATCTGTAACTAGAATCCTATTAGTGTATTTCCCAATGAGATTGGGAAAGCGTCATCAGATAAACTGAAACATTTTGTTTTGGTTATTAATTGGAAGCGAAGCATTTGCGGATATGTCAATTCCACTTGAAACCTGTAAACGGTTTATGTTTGCAGCAGTGATTATAAGGTAATAGAAGTAAAGGGCTAGATTTTATCACTTTGATGTATTTTTAAAAAATGTCAAATGTCTGGGGTGGTGGTAGTGGTGGTGGTGGTGGTGATACAGAAGGTGATTTCTAGAAAAAATATATCAGAAATAACTGTTAAATGTTTCATAAAATTTAACAACTCTGCAACTAAAAAGACTGTGTTTTGGTTAAGGTTATTTCTATTGAGTTGTGTTATGCTCCAGGAACATATTTAATTATTGCAAACACTTTATAGAGCCTCTAATGAGAAATGGTTGGGCCAGGAGCCAGGCTAAAGCAGAGCTAAGAACTGTCTGCAAGTCTGCTGCTTTAGACAAGGGGAATGGTGGTAAAGTACTATTTCATCCCTTTTCTGTGGCTTGAAGATTTAAATTCACCTTTCTTTTAGTTTTTAAAGGACTTTAATAAAGATAAAGGTTTTGTTTATGACAATTAAGTAGTTATGCATTGTAGGTCATTGTAAGAATACTGGAGCTAAATGATGTTAATTTAAAACAGTAATATATGAGAAGTTGCAATATGAAACAGTTCTTGAACTGAGTGATAGCAAAGTCTTTAGGATTTGATTTTGATAAGCGAAAATACAGTGGGAAAATGATTTAAGAAATCTTGGTAACATATTTCAGAGTGATATAATACATTACAAAATGTTGTCAGCTCTTGGCTTCTTAGGGCAGTAATCTAGTTTCTAGATAATTTTAGTACCATTTTTATTTGGTCCTAACCTGTAATCTTCCAATCAGTTTGATATTTTCTAAGTACATGTGCTAAAAGTAGTAAAGAAAGATGTTATCTGTAGGCAAGAAAGTATTATGTAGATTATTTTATTAACTATATTATTGCCCATCTTTGGATGATCAAAGAAGAATAATGCTGTATACAGAATTGGGAATCAAAATAAAAGATAAAAATAATCACTACTCTATATTCAGCTTTCATGTTGCCTAAAATTCCATCCCCACCAACATAAAGAGTGGCTGTCAGTTTCCTCTAGGGGAATCTTTTACTGAGTCTTATCTTCTCAGCCTGAGGAACTTGGTTTAGCAGTTTTTAAATCTATCTACTAAAAATATCATAATTTGGAAACTTAGCTGTGACTTAAATTTTTCCTGGTGATGCATCAGGGATCTAACAGGAAATGTCTCTTATACAGCAGTTCTCAAAATGTCATCTTGGAAACCCTGAGGATCCCTGAGACCATTTTAGGGGATCTGTGAGGTCAAAAACATTTTCAAAATAATACAAAGATGTTATCTGTATGGGTTTACTATTACTTTAAGTAATTGATAAATAAATATTTTAAAATATTCTCCGTTTCAATTTCAAGTATGATAAATAGTGACAGGTATAATCCACTTAAACAAAAGCTCTTTGGAGCTCTCAATAATTTTTAAGAGTGTAAAGGGGTCCTAAGACCAATAAACATGAGAGCTGATGTTACTTTACAAAGTAGTAGTGTATTTCCACCTATGTGGAAAAGTGGAGATTTAAGCACATTGATCAATGAATGATAACTCCCCTGATTAAGAGAAGGGACAGTGTAAACTGAGGATGGTCGTAGTGGTGAAAACGGGTCATTTTTCATTGAACTTTATGAGGAAGCCCTCACTCCCTGGCACCCACCAATTTTAAGCATGTCTGTTTTATATTACATGTGTTACCTAACATTTAATAAGGGTTCTTTCTTTGCCCCTTCCCCATGTTGTTACATACAGTATATAGAGTGTCCACTGAGAAAAATTCTAGTGTGATAATTATAGTGGATACAGGGATTAGTCTAAGCAGCATCAACTGCTACACATTTTGCCTTGATTATCTAGGGGAAAATAGTAGGTAATAACCTGAAGATGGCAAATAGTTGTATTCAATTTAGATTATAAAACATGGAGACATTGCTTATGATACCTATATAATAATAGAACTGTGGTATTTATGGCTTTTATCCATGCACGGAATTCATCTGGAGCCAATTAGGTGGAAATACTCAGGAGGAACATATATAGGAAAACAAACTAAATTCCTTCATATGCTTCCCCCCGTAATTGTTTCAGGGCAGAAAATACTTGAGAGATCACATTCCTACAGATTACTCAGCAGAATGAAATATTTCTCTAATTCATTACAAACCAATAGTGCTCTGAAAAAGGAGTGCTGGTGGGGGAAGGGCATGCAGAGGAGGGGCAGCAATAGATCCCAGACCCAACCTCTGGATTCTCCTTGAGAAGTCAGATCTTACATCCCATCAGATACAACGTTAGATGTACATCCATGCTGGGCCTTTGTGTGATGTTGGGAGGACTTCCTGGTGATTAATACCCAGCTTTCCCAAGCCTCAAGATTATTCTGGTTACTCAAATGGACAGTCCACAAAATGATGAGGTCAAAGTGTCAAGGTCATGAAAAACAAAGAAGGGATTGGATCCCTGGGTAAGAAAAAGGAAATTAGTGTGATAATTGGCAAAATTTGAATAATATTTATAGATTAGTACCATATTAATTACTTATTAGTACTGTATTCATGTTAATTTCCTGATTTTGGTAATTGTGCTGTGGGAGTCTGGGTGAAGGTAATGTGAAAATTATACTATTTTTGTAACTTTTTTACGAGTTTGAAATTATTTTAAATTTAAAAAATTTAGGTAAAAAATTACAACTACCGAGGCAATTACTAATAAACCTACATCTCAGTCAGGGTCGTAATTGAGAATGGAGGCTGTGGCACTGGGATTCCTGGGGTTGAATCCCAGCTCCACTACCTGCTAATTGCATAACTTTCAAATCAATCTCTAAGTGCTTCAGTTTCCTCATCTGTAAAATGAAGAAAACAGTGCTTCCTACTTTGTAGTGTGGTTGTGAATATCGAATGAACTAATGTACATAGAGTGCTTAGAAAAGTGCCTGATTCAATAAATGTTTGTTAGAATTATGAAAATTATTTGTGCAGCAACAATTGTTATGTAGGGAATATTAGAATGAAATACAATGTCATTAGTTCTACCTCTAGGTAAGAAACTATATATAAAGCCATGTAGTTGTCAGCTATGCAGGAGCTTAGACAAATTAGTGGTCAAGGAAGCAGCAAAAAGTTATAATGATGGAATGTCTGAAATTGCAACCGAGGAGCACAGGGGTAGAGAGGTTAGGGTGTCAGGGGAAACCAGTAATGTGACATTTCTAAGAGATTGGAACTTCTGGCAAGGCAGTTCACTATTAGCTCAAGGCAGAGTATTTCTGAGTAACTGATGTTCAAGAAATGAATTCCATGCCACTCTCACTTTGTCTCAGCTTACCCTTCCCCCTCCCCGTATCCTCAAGTCCATTCTCTAGTAGGTCTGTGACTTTATTCCTGTTTTGCCCCTAGGTTCTTCAGGACCACTTTTTTTTTTTTAGATTCCATATATATATATGTTAGTGTACGGTATTTGTTTTTCTCTTTCTGACTTACTTCACTCTGTATGACAGACTCTAGGTCTATCCACCTCACTACAAATAACTCAATTTCGTTTCTTTTTATGGCTGAGTAATATTCCATTGTATATATGTGCCGTACTCTTGGGTGTGTTGATGCATGAGGACAGATAAAAATGTGCAGGGCTTGCACTGGTTTGCATTTATATGCCTTGTTATTTCTACACAAAAATGCCCAGCCCAGCTTTTGTTAATTGCTGTTTAGAGCCATGGTGATTAAAGTAAATACAGGAGTACAAATAGGAATGCTTTAAAATAATGGTGTAATCATTACTAATTCATTTTATATTTATTGTGGTATTAATTCTAATGAATCTTCTTGATATTAATGTGTATGTTATAAGTACTCAGATTGAATTTTTCACTGTGAGTCAGTATTAATTAAATGAATGGTTATTATTACCTGTGTAATGGGCCTAGAAGGAATATTATTTTCACGTTTATAGAAATCAATAGTAATGCTTTAATAGTAAAAGTTGTTTTTACTCTTTCAAAAAAAAAAGAAATGAATTCCCACACAGTATCTAGGCCCAAGGGAAGTTTAAGGGTTTTTTCCTCCACATCTTGTTTTATATATGCATCTGCTTTGGACCATCCTGTGCAGCACACAGAGGGGAGAATGTGGTTAAGATTAGCATTAGAAATCTTAACATTCCAACACAGCAAGGCCTGGAGGAATGGGGGAAGAGTTTCGAATCACCTAAGCCATTAGCTGTGGGAGGATATGCCATGGGAAAACTGGACCTGGGATCATAAAATACATTTGGTCTGGCTCAGTGTAGCTCAGTCTGTACAATTTCCACCCTGTGGCTTTGCTATTAGGACCAGCTGTACTGCATTGGACTCACCAAAATTTATATCCTGGAATTTCGCACATTCTAGGAACTCAGCACTTCTCTGTGAAACTTTGAAACTAAGCATAAAGCCATCTAATTGTCAGTTGTCAGCTAATTTCAGGCCATGAAATTAGTGTAATGAACATTTGACAAAGTATAAGAATCAGAACATTGAAATCAAATAGGGGTTTCAATGGGTTACTTGGCTCCTTCCTTTACCTCAGTGTTAAAATCCTCACCTCCTCTCCAGCCATAGCTGACACTAATCATAGCTGTGCCAGCCAGGGCCCAACCAGGAAGCAGGAATCACTAAATATTTTAAACAAAGGGAGGAACCTCAGGAGAGGTGGAGGGACACAAAAGGTGGTGTTAGCAGAACCCAAAGGGCTGCCTATTGTGACAAAAAGCCAGGACCATTAAGGTAGGGACCTAGAACCATGTAAAATGCTGTGTGAGGCATGGAAAAGAGGGAGAGATTCTGTATTTCTCTGTTCCTTCTACCTTTAGTCTTCTACCAGTGCCTCTGACTGGCCAAGCATGCCAGAAAGCCAGTTGGCAAGGGAGCCTGGAAAACACAGTCTGCAGGAACAGGGCAGGGGTGCATCTGTGTACAGATGGGCAGCAATCACTGCAACGCCTCTACCCGTGCCTGAAACAGTGAATGGCACAGCCACTGTACTGGGAGAGGCTGCCCACCTGCGGCCATGCCTTTTAATTTTTCCAAGCAATTCTGTGAAGTGCTTACTATTATCTCAACTTTATAGATGAGAAAATGGAATCCTGCAGAGGTTCAGGTCTCTGTCTGAGGTTGCAGAGTCAGAAAGGAACTGAGGCCACCTGGTTCTATACATACTCATCCTGTAGTCTGCATCTGTTCAGCACTTCAAAGCTCACTCTTTATTGTGCTGGAATTGTGGATTTAAAAACACTGGAGGGGCAGAGTCAAGATGGCATACTAGGAGGACGCGGAATTCGCGTCTCCTCACAACTAGGGCACCTACCAGGCACCAGTGGGGGACCACAGACACCTAAGGGGACGGAAGGAACCCCAGTGACAGGGTAGGACGTAGGGCATGGGGGGAGTGAGGGGGGAAGAGAAGTGTTGGTGGGATGGGACTGGTGGCCCTGAGGGGCGGCTGGGGGAGGGGAAGGGATCACACGTCCTAAGGGGGAAATTGGGGGGGCCATTGGGAGGACAGAGGATCAAAAGGGAGCTTGGCCAGGCTTCCCCTGCCCACTTGAGCCCCCAGGAGCCTGCTGAGATCCCGGGCCTGACCGTTTGCCCATCGAGGCCCCCTCCAGCCATGTGGGTCCTGAGGGAGGGGGAGGGAGGGAAGGGGGAGCAAAAGTAAAGGCTGGACCTTTGGGACCGGCACCCCTGAGGGGTGGCTGGGGGAGGGGAGGAGTTCCTACACCCAGCGGGACCCACCCACGGTTAGGGGTCCAGCCGTGATGGGGGAGGCCCTGGGGGAGACAGTGGGGGAAGGGCACAAAGGAACAGAAGGGAACACAGCCAGTGCTTTCCCTGTACGCTTAGGCACCGGGAAGCCTGTTGGGCTCTCGGGCCTAAGCCTATGCCCTCGGAGCCTCCCTCCTGATGGGCAAAACCCAAGCCCCGCCCCTACACCCCCACCCAGGGCCCCACCTCTACACTCGGAGATGTCCTCCAACGCGCTGGGCCTAAACCCCGCCCACACAGCCTCAGAGACGTACCTCCAAACTCTGGAACTCCACACTCCAGAGGCCCTCCTTTCCACGCGCTGCCTCTCCCCTTCTGCGCAGGTCCTAAGGAGAGGCCCTGCCCCACGCTCAAACGTCACCCCCCCACCCACCTCGGTCCTGTCCCACCCTAAACCCCCCCCCTGCCCAAATTCCACCCCCACCTAAACTCCGCCCCCATAGCCAAGGCTTTTTTTTTCTCTTTTCCTTTTAGATTGGGATTCTGTTTTACGTTGCTGATTCATTGTTGTTGATTCTTTTATATTTTTCCTAATAAATCTTTAATTTTTCTAATTTTATTTTATTCTTTATACTTTGTTATTGTTCTCTCCTTTTAGCTTGTTGCCCCCCTACCCCCTGTTTTTTTTTCTTTTTTCTGCTGTGGATTTATTTTACCTTGTTGCAGTTGTTTCAATTATAGTTTTATTTTTCCTAATATATTTATTATCTTTCTAATTTTATTCTGTTTTTTATTCTTTGATATTGTACTGCTCCTTTTGTTCTTTCTTTCTTCCTTGTTTTTTTGTTTTACCACACCATGAGGCTTGCGGGATCTTGGTTCCCAGGCTGGAGGTCGGACCCAAGCTCCTGTTGTGGGGGGTCCAAGTCCAAACTGCTGGATTAACAGAGAACCTCAGACCCCAGGGAATATCAATTGGAGTGAGGCCTCCCAGGGGTCCTCATCTCAGCACCAAGACCCAGCTCTATCCAACTGCCTGCAAACTCTAGTGCTGGACATCTGACACCAAACAATCAGTAAGACAGGAAAGCAGCACCACCCATTAAAAAAAAAAAAAAAATGAAACGACAAAAAAATATGTTACAGACGAAAGAGCAAGGTAAAAACCTACAAGGCCAAATAAATGAAGACGAAATAGGCAACCTACCTGAAAAAGAATTCAGAGTAATGATAGTAAAGATGATCCAAAATCTCGGAAACACAACGGAGAAAATACAAGAAACATTTAACAAGGATCTAGAAGAACTAAAGAGCAAACAAACAGTGATGAACAGCACAATTAAATAAATTAAAAATACTCTAGAAGGAATCAATAACAGAATAACTGAGGCAAAAGAACAGATAAGTGAGCTAGAAGATAAAATGGTGGCAATAACTGCCAGGGAGGAGAATAAAGAAAAAAGAATGAAAAGAATTCAGGACAGTCTCAGAGATCTCTGGGACAACATTAAATGCACCAACATTTGAATTATAGGGGTCCCAGAAGAAGAAGAGAAAAAGGAAGGGTCTGAGAAAATATTTGAAGAGACTATAGTTGAAAACTTCCCTAACATGGAAAAGGAAGTAGTCAATCAAGTCCAGGAAGCACAGAGAGTAGCATACAGGATAAACCCAAAGAGAAACACACTGAGACACATATTAATCAAACTATCAAAGATTAAATACAAAGAAAAAATATTCAAAGCAGCAAGGGAAAAGCAACAAATAATACGCAAGGGAATCCCCATAGGTTAACAGCTGATTTTTCAGCAGAAACTCTGCAAGCCAGAAGGGAGTGGCGGACATATTTAAAGTGATGAAAGGGAAAAACCTACAACTAAGATTACTCTACCCAGCAAGGATCTCATTCAGATTCGATGGAAAAATTAAAACCTTTACAGATAAACAAAAGTTAAGAGAATTCAGCACCACCAGACTAGCTTAACAACAAACGCTAAAGGAACTTTTCTAGGCAGGAAACACAAGAGAAGGAAAAGACCTACAATAACAAACCCAAAACAATTAAGAAAATGGTAATAAGAACATACATATCAATCATTACCTTAAATGTAAATGGATTAAATGCTCCAACCAAAAGACATAGACTGGCTGAATGGATACAAAAACAAGACCCATACATATGCTGACTACAAGAGACCCACTTCAGACCAAGGGACACATGCAGACTGAAAGTAAGAGGATGGAAAAAGATAGTCCATGCAAATGGAAATTAAAAGAAAGCTGGAGTAGCAATTCTCATATCAGACAAAATACACTTTAAAATAAAGACTATTACAAGAGACAAAGAAGGACACTACATAATAATCAAGGGATCTATCCAAGAAGAAGATATAACAATTGTAAATATTTATGTGCCCAACATAGGAGCACCTCAGTACATAAGGCAAATGCTAACAGCCATAAAAGGGGAAATCAACAGTAACACATTAATAGTAGGGGACTTTAACACCCCACTTTCACCCATGGACAGATCATCCAAAATGAAAATAAATAAGGAAACACAAGCTTTAAATGACACATTAAACAAGATGGACTTAATTAATATTTATAGGACATTCCAACCAAAAACAACAGAATACACTTTCTTCTCAAGTGCTCATGGAACATTCCCCAGCATAGATCATAGCTTGGGTGACAAATCAAGCCTTGGTAAATTTAAGAAAATTGAAATCGTATCAAGTGTCTTTTCCGACCACAGCACTATGAGACTAGATATCAATTACAGGAAAAGATCTGTAAACAATACAAACACATGGAGGCTAAACAATACACTACCGAATAACCAAGAGATCACTGAAGAAATCAAAGAGGAAATCAAAAAATACCTAGAAACAAATGACAATGAAAACAAGATGACCCAAAACCTATGGGATGCAGCAAAAGCAGTTCTAAGAGGGAAGTTTATAGCAATACAAGCCTACCTCAAGAAACAAGAAAAATCTCAAATAAACAACCTAAACTTACACCTAAAGCAATTAGAGAAAGAAGAACAAAAAAACCCCAAAGTTAGCGAAGAAAAGATCATAAGGATCAGATTAGAAATAAATGAAAAATAAATGAAGGAAATGATAACAAATATCAAGAAAACTAAAAGCTGGTTCTTTGAGAAGATAAACAAAATTGATAAACCATTAGCCAGACTCACCAAGAAAAAAAGGGAGAAGACTCAAATCAACAGAATTAGAAATGCAAAAGAAGTAACAACTGACACTGCAGAAATACAAAGGATCATGAAAGATTACTACAAGCAACTATATGCCAATAAAATGGACAACCTGGAAGAAATGGACAGATTCTTAGAAAAGCACAACCTACTGAGACTGAACTGTTTGCAGATGACATGATACTATACATAGAGAATCCTAAAGATGCTACCGGAAAACTACTAGAGCTAATCAATGAATTTGGTAGAGTAGCAGGATACAAAATTAATGCACAGAAATCTCTTGCATTCCTATACACTAATGATGAAAAATCTAAAAGAGAAATTGAGGAAACACTGCCATTTACCATTGCAACAAAAGGAATAAAATACCTAGGAATAAACCTACCTAAGGAGACAAAAGACCTGTATGCAGAAAACTAAAAGACACTGATGAAAGAAATTAAAGATGATACAAACAGATGGAGAGACATACCATGTTCTTGGATTGGAAGAATCAGCATTGTGAAAATGACTGTACTACTCAAAGCAATCTACAGATTCAGTGCAATCCCTATCAAACTAACAATGGCATTTTCCACAGAACTAGAACAAAAAGTTTCACAATTTGTATGGAAACACAAAAGACCCTGAATAGCCAAAGCATCCTGAGAAAGAAAAATGGAGCTGGAGGAATCAGGCTCCCAGACTTCAGACTATATGACAAAGCTACAGTAATCAAGACAGTATGGTACTGGCATAAAAAGAGAAATATAGATCAATGGAACAGGATAGAAAGCCCAGAGATAAACCCACGCACATATGGTCACCTTATCTTTGATAAAGGAGGCAAGAATATACAATGGAGAAAAGACAGCCTCTTCAATAAGTGGTGCTGGGAAACCTGGACAGCTACATGTAAAAGAATGAAATTAGAACACTCCCTAACACCATACACAAAAATAAACTCAAGATGGATTAAAGACCTAAATGTAAGATCAGACACTATAAAACTCTTAGGGGAAAACATAGGCAGAACACTCTATGGCATAAATCACAGCAAGATCCTTTTTGAGAAATGGACATAAAATTAAAAATAAACAAATGGGACCTAATGAAACTTAAAAGCTTTTGCACAGCAAAGGAAACCATAAAAAAGATGAAAAGACAACCCTCAGAATGGGAGAAAATATTTGCAAATGAAGCAACTGACAAAGGATTAATCTCCAAAATATACAAGCAGCTCATGCAGCTCAATATCAAAAAAACAACCCCATCCACAAATGGGCAGAAGACCTAAACAGACATTTCTCCAAAGAAGATATATAGATTGCCAACAAACAAATGAAAACTAAAACCATAATTCAAAAAGTTTCGGGCTTCCCTGGTGGCACAGTGGTTGAGAGTCTGCCTGCTGATGCAGGGGACCTGAGTTTGTGCCCCAGTCCGGGAAGATCCCACATTCCGCAGAGCGGCTGGGCCTGTGAGCCATGGGCGCTGAGCCTGTGCATCTGGAGCCTATGCTTATAAAGAAGATCTGGCACATATATACAATGGACTATTACTCAGCCATTAAAAGAAACAAAACTGAGTTATTTGTAGTGAGGTGGATGGACCTAGAGTCTGTCATACAGAATGAAGTAAGTCAGAAAAAGAAAAACAAATACCGTATGCTAACACATATATATGCGATCTAAAAAAAAAAGTTCTGATGAGCCTAGGGGCAGGACAGGAATAAAGACACAGGCGAAGAGAATGGACTTGAGGATGGGGAGGGGAAGGGTAAGCTGGGACAAAGTGAGAGAGTGGCATGGACATATATCCACTACCAAATGTAAAATAGCTAATGGGAAGCAGCTGCATAGCACAGGGAGATCAGCTTGGTGCTTTGTGACCACCTAGAGGGGTGGGATAAGGAGTGTGGGAGGGAGACGCAAGAGGGAGGGGGGATATATACATATGCATATAGCTGATTCACTTTGTTATACAGCAGAAACTAACACAGCACTGTAAAGCAATTATACTCCAACAAAGATGTTAAAAAAAAAAATACTGGAGCTAAAAGAGACAACAGAATTCATCCAGCCTGCCTTTAAGGCGGAGAAAATTGAGGTCTGGAAATACTTGCTTAAAGTCACATATCTGGTACCAGAATGGGAACAATAATGTAAAATTTCCTTAAAAACTTGAGTAATCACATCACATCAGTATTTAACCCAGATGTCCTCTGTCCTCTTGTTTTACACACAAAGTCATTAAGGAATCTCAGAGAGGGTGTGTTGAAAGCTTGGGTGGAAGGCATTTGCCTGGAAGAGGTAAGGGCTGCGCATGCTCAGGCATCTCTATTTTCTCTGAAGTAGGGAGCTAGACTGTCCATCAAGGTCTAGGGGGAAGGGGGGGATGGGCCATTAGCAGCGTGATTTCAGTTTGGACTGTGTGCTGAAGGAGTGGAAAGTGGATCCCACTAAGAATGAATACAAGTATTGTAATTTGTAATGGAGTATTGAAGACCCCCCCTGCACCAGCTTGGGGTGGAAGAGATAATGCGAGATAGTACCAGTCAACATGCTCTGTACTTTCTTCAGAGGTGCTCATGGTCCTGGAGAAGAAATAGAAAATTGAGTGCTCAAACGGATCCGGCATTGTCACATGGTCTGGCAGGCGAGGCATGCTGGTTAGAGAGCAAGTAAACAGAGAGCTTTCCTAACATAAGCCAGAGGGAATTGCTGGACTCTGAGAAGGGGAGCGTCAAAGGACAGGGTGTCTTGAGGTTTAAATTTTGCCTTAATGAGAGAAAAATACTGAAAGAAGTGAATGGATGGAAGGTTAAGATCAGAGAATGTGATTGTTAAGGCTAGGTTTCAGGACCATGTGGTCTAGTACAGTAGCCACTAGTCCCATGCAGCTACTCCAAATTGAGATGTGCTGTAAGTGTACAATATGGACCAGATTTTGAAGACTTAGTATGAAAAAAGTAATGCAAAATATCTCAATATTTTAAAATATTTAATCCATGTTGAAATAATAATATTTGGAGTATATTTAGTTAAATATATGTTATTAAAATTACTTTTATCTGTTACTTTTTTAATGTGGCTACTAGAAAAGTTAAAATTTCATATGTGGCTTGCATATATGTATTATATGTTATATTTCTACTGGATGGTGATGTGTTAGTGGATGTGTATTTATAGATTCAAGACAGCTTTTCAAAATGTGGTTTTAGATCATTTAATGGCTATATGGAACATATTTTGAAAATAGAAAAATTATGACAACATAAAATAAAGAATAAATAAGTATTTTAATATGTGTTAATAATAATGATAATTGCTTAATATAATTGAGGGAGTTATCCTAGCTTTACACCAAGGTTTGGTATCAAGTTCATTTGTAGATAGTTTAATACATAGATTATAAATCATACTCAGCAGTTTTGTATTCTTAATCTTTATTTGTATTAAATAAGTCCTATACTTCCAATCGTGAGTTTGCAGAATAGAAATAATTATTTGGTGGCTGTCAAATAGTGCTGGCTCTTCAGAATTAATGTGTGTCCAGAAATTCAGAGAGATTTCTCATGTAAACTAATTACAGTGCTGTTAACAAACATTTCCCACCCAAAGTAGACATTGGAAGATACATGCAAACAGATTTCTAACCCATTCTTTAGTTACATTTATCTCTGTAAATTATACTTTAATTTTTATAGAATTTGAATGTGGTTTAAAAATAAAACCCTCTCATATATGATCAAAAGATCTTTGGCAATCGTGCCAAGACCACATAATGGGGAAAGCTCAGTCTCTTCAACAAATGGTGTTAGAAAATTAGATATCCACATGCAAAACAATAAAGTTAGATCCTTACCTACACAAAAATTAAGTCAAAGTAGATTAAAGACCTAAATGTAAGACCTCAAACTATAAAACTCCTGGAAGAGAACAGGTGAAATGCTTCATGACATTGGATTTGACAATGATTTCTTGCTTATGACAACAAAAGCATACGCAACAAAAGTAGACAAATGAGACTACATTAATCTTAAAAACTTCTGCACATTAAAGGAAACAATCAACAGAGTGAAAAGGCAGCCTACAAACTGGGAGAATATTTGCAAATTACATATGTGATAAACGGTTAATATCCAGAATATATAAAAACTTGTATAGCTCAACAACAAAAAATCAAACAACCCAATTAAAATACAAGCAAAGGACTTGAATAGACATTTCTCCAAAGAAAACATATAAATGGCCAACAAGCTAAGAAAAGATGCTCAACGTCACTAATCATTAGGGAAATGCAAATCAAAATCCTGATGACCTATTACCTCATACCTATCAGGATGGCTACCATCAAAAAAACCAGAAAATAACAAGTCGTGGTGGGAAAGTGGAGAAATTGAAATCCTTGTGCATTTTTGGTGGAAATGTAAAATGGTGAAGGTTCTATGGAGAAATAGTATGAAAGTTCCTCAAGAAGTTAAAATACCATTATCATATGATTCAGTGACTGAACTTTGGGATAGATATCCAAAAGAATTGAAAGCAGGATCTCAAAAGATACTTGCACAACCATGTTTATTGCAGCATTAATCGCAGTAGCCAAGAGGTAGAAGCAACCCAAAATGTCCATTGACGGATGAATGGATAAATGAAATGTGGCATATATATATATATATATATATATATATATATATATATATATATAATGGAATATTATTTGTTCTTGAAAAAGGAGATCCTATTATATGCTACAACATAGATGAAATTTGAGGACATTATGCCAAGTGAAATCAGCAAGTCACACAAATGCAAACACTGTGTGAAAGTACCTGAAGTGGTCAGACTGATAGAAAGTGACAGGTAGGAGGAGGAAATGGGAAGATGTTCAACTGGTATTGAATTTCACTTTTGCAAAACGAAAAATTTCTGGAGATCTGTTGCAAAACAGTGTGAATATAGTTAACACCACTGAATTGCACACTTAAAGTTGGTTAAGGTGGTAAATTTCATGACTTTTTTTACCACAATTTTTAAAAACCTTGATAATATGGTATCAATATCTCCAATGTGTGAAAAAAATCATGAAGTGTTGGGGAAGCATGAAACTTGCAGCAACTGACCTAAAATTACAGCAGTTCCATCTTTGTAAGAAATCCTTGCAGTTTTTTCAGATGATTCTCAACATTAAAACGTGTGATTTTTTTAATGTTTAAGTGATAAAATCAGGTTATCCAAGGCAGAACATTTGAGAAAGCCACTTGAAATAGTTCTGAGCAATATCAGTGTCATTATGAAGGGTTTATATCTTATTCCTTAGTTCAAAATAGATGTATCAGTATCTTTCCCTTTAACAACCAGCAAACTTTCTTATATTCACTGCCCTACCTCTTTCTCCGTAAAGTATTCAAATATCATACACCCAGTGATCCCATGTAGTTATGTTCACAAAGTTTCATGTTTCTTTCAACGCTGAATCTACATATGAGGAGTGGTATGGTGTTCATTAGCAACAGCTCTGTGTGAACGAGTATGTGTATTGATTGATGCGCAGGTGCACTTAGTTTTATTTGTGCAGCAACATATCCTGTTGCCACACACATAGTTAAAATTTGTCCGCATTGATCTAAATGAACTTCGCCAATCTGTATCTGGCTTGCAAAGTCATCATCATGTACCAAAAATCACATCTCTGTCAGTGCAGAACAAATAATCACATAGCACTTTGTCCTCATATATCCCACACATACTTGGACCTAATTCATGTTCTATGTATTAGTGACATTTATAGAACTGTAAAACAGAATATCAGCACAGTTAACACAAACAGAACAGCAGTTGCTTCTCTAAATGATACATCATTGATACTATGCAAAATACACTGGTGTATTTTGTATTGAAATTTTTTGCTTTCTTTCCAGAACACACACACACACACACACACACACACACACACACACACAAAGACACTAAATTGCCTATGATGATGGCCTTATAAACTTCTCAGCAATAGTACATCTTATACCTGTTTGTGCTATGAGGCATACGACTTTGAAAGTTGCCATTGTTGTTTTAGTTTCTTCTCTGCCTCTGGCAAGCAAATTCATCAGTTCTATACTGGAAACCATTATTTTTTCCTCATTCTGGAAGAACTCAGTGGGTTTACCAGAGAGGTCACTGTGCTTTTCTGAAAACAATATAAAAGCTTTTACGACTTTATAATGTTATTTGATATAGTTTCAACAGAACATTTGCTGAGACGAATTGATCACTGGTTCAATAAAGTGGAATTTTCAGATACTCATTATTATGTAGCCTATTGTCATTTTGTCCTTTTCTATTCACATGAAATGATCACACTTGCAGTCATTTGCCTTGCTCATAGACGCTCACATCAGATGTTATCATGAAGTTTGGTTCACTCTTGATAACTTGCCTGGCTCTAGTAATTTGTTGATTATTTTTGCCACTTTTGTGCCTCAATAAACAACTTTTGAGCCATTGATCCATTTTTCCCCTAAATTTGAAATATGTTATAGGATAATAACAACTGCAAGCAGAAACAGATACATTCTGAAACAATATATTAGCTGAGATGGCTCTAAACTTGAATGCTAGATAAAAACTATTGACTGTTTCAGTTGTACCTGTGCATCCATTAAGCATGTGATGATTTTTAAGAACATAATAGGATTTCTGGCACTTCTTATTCTTCAGCTCTCAAGTCTCCTCTTTCTGAAGGGCCTTCCCCCAGCACCATATTTATTCTCTTCTTCCCAGACCTCAAACCTTAACCCTCACCTCTCCCTTTCACACTACCATGTTTTATTTCTCCATGCACACTGTACTATAAAATAAATTTATTAGTGTTTACTTATAGATGATTCCCCTTGATTAAAAATGAATCTCCAAGATAGCAAGGGCATTGATTATCCTGGGAAAAACAAACAAAGCGCTCTGTTCAGTAGATTAAAAAAACCTAGGCTTGGCTTATTCAACTTCATGGCCAAGGAAACTCATGCTTCCAAGGAGTTCTCAGCTAAACACATGAACAAAACCTGTTATACACACAGGAAAGAACAGATGATGACACAAACACCTGCATGTTTAATCCCAGACAATGGTAAATGATAAAGAACAAGGTTTTGTAATATATTGAAGCCGAGGTCATGGACCAAAGCTGGCTAAAATAATTTTTCCTCTAGTAATAAGGTCATATGATAAGTTTCATACCATTATATTTCCTCGGGTAAATGTTTCTCTGGCTTTAGCATTTTATGGTTACTGCTGCATCCCCTCTGTGTACAACAGTGACCAATATAGACTAGAAACTCAAGAAATATTTGTTGAATAGATAAATATTAAATTTGGCTACTTGATAATGTATTGCTTCTTTCTTTCTTTTTGTAATTGTTTTATTTCTCCCTTCCCCTAACTCTGAGATCATGAGCCCCATGAGAACAGGATCTTATCTCTCTTATTCACTGCTGTATCTTCAGTGCAACAATAATGCCTGGCCATTAGTTGATGCATAATGAAATTTAGGGACTAAATGAATGAGATTTGTGAAATTAAAGACAAAATGGTTTCATTATCTTTTGCTTTAAACTGCCACATATTTGCTGACATCATTGGTAATCATCAAAGATCTCCAGGCCACATTTTGAGAAACTGCTTAGGGCATACCCATGAGAGTGGTTTTCTGAAATATAAAAAAAGATCGTCAGGACAGAGGTTAATGCTACACTAAGATGCATGATCGAGGTGGATGTGAGCATGCCCCAAGATGTTGGCGATGGAGAGGTACAATGTGAGTTAATTGTAAGCACCTTCAGTGACTGTAGGGAGTTGTATGGAGATGATGGGTGGCAGAAATGAGGGTGGAGAGAGATTGGTTTACCCAGCTGGAGAGGAACAGTGATGCTGTGAAGATAACCTGACTAGGGGTTCAATTCCCACTCCACTTCAAAAGCTAGGTCAGTTACATAACCTGTTTGAAGCTTACTTCCAAGGAGTGTTATATGGAAATTAAATATCACTGCCTCATGGGTTTGAAGTGAGATTTATAGAAAATAAGCCAATGTCTTCAGACAATGCCTGTCATGTTATTATTTGCTCATAATATATGGACACTTATAGGTGCATCCCATCTTTTGGAACAAGGGTGAAAGAATAATGGTGTGAAAATGTTGGTGGGAATTCAGGAGTGTTATGACTGTTGAAATATAAGAAGAAAAACGAACAACTTTTTCAGATGAAAGAGAAAACCATGAAGATGCATTAGAGGGATTATTCTATGAAGAGACTAAGTTCATAGTAAAACATAGTGATAATGGATGGAGGTTCCATTGGAATCACTGGAACTGATGTTTTTTAATTGAATCAGTAGAGGGAGGATAAGGAAGAGAAGGGGTTGAGATGGATCTGGGGAAAGCTTTGCCAGTCCAGGGGGGCTCAGCCTTGGCAGAGACTGAATCACAGAATGTGGGAAGCAGCGCATTAGAGTGGACAGTGGAAATGTGGGTTGTACCAAGATCCCATCAGAACTTAGGAACACAAATATTTTTACTTCTACAGAGTTTCAACCCCAGTTATATACAAAGGGTAAGAGTTATACTTGGTTAATTCAACATTGGATTTCAGATACTGGCCTCCACTGGCCTCCAAGGGGCAGGGCTGATGGGAGATCCAAAGCCTTGTTCCCTGAGCTTTCAGGGGGGTCCCAAGGAGAGTATGAGTATGATGAGTAAATCCTTTGCGTTTCAGTTCTTCCGATTAGACCAAAGTGGGAGTTAGTCCATGCTTTCTGGTGTAAAGTAAGTAGTGTGGACAAGTTGAAAGATCACAAGGGTGTTATTTGGACAGGACTGGATTTGAGTCTCAGCTTCTTCAGGGGTGTAAATTTGGAAAAATAACTTAGCCTTCCAGGGATTCTCTTCTCATTTGTAAAATGGGGATAATAATAACTACCTTTCCAGGTATTTGTGAGTATTAAAATAACACGAACATGCTGCCTTAATAATTATGTTGGAGATAGTGAATAAAAAGCACATTTCTGTCCTGTGCATTTACAAGTTATATCTCACAGTTTTGAAAAATGCTTCATCTTGCTCTTTCAACAGTAAACAAATATGTATTGAGTGTCTGCTAAGTGCAGGCTCTGTGGAGTGCTGGGAATATTATGTATGTCTATGGGAAAAAGGTAGACATAGCCATGGCCCTCACAGAGCTTATAGACCAAGTGTATAGTCTGATCCAGATTTTTATTATTAAAACCATCAGGTCATGGGGTAAGTTTAACTCCTGTGCAGCCAAACCCATGTTTTATCAGAGCAGCTCTATTCAGTGCTAATTTGTAATTTAATCTGACCTCTAATGAAAGGGCTTTCTTCTGTGGTAATGTGTTTATTTCTAGAGCATTGAGGAGAGTTAGCCCTCCATCTATCACCTCCTCTTGGTGCCATTACTGTTTTAATCTTTACAATGAGCCATTTATAATGAAATTAAAATATTAATCATGATCATTTAAATCAGATAAATAAGATTAGCTTTTAGGTAGTCTTATTCCTTAGGAATAATGTACTGCCTTGTGACACATGAAACACTGTTGTCAGGAGGGAATCAGAGTTTCATAGTCACAAGTATGAGAAACCACTGCTATCTGCCTTTGAATGCTAAGAGAAGGAAATAAAAGGTTTTTTCCCCCACATATAAACTTGACTCCCAGATACAAAGACAAAGACACACAAAGTTCTTTTCATCTCATTATTTTATTGGAAAGGCAGGAGACAATGTAAGCATCAAGATGACTTCAGTATCTTTATATATCCAAACTGGACAAATATATAAGACAAATATATATTCCCAGGCAAAGTGATCTTTAATCACTGAAGCAGTACATTACAAGAGGATGTCAGATCTCTCAGAATACACACTCTGATATGGATCACGTCACATCTTTACACAAAACACTTATTCAGCATAAACTAGCTTTTCAGAAGCTGCCACTGCCCTTCCCCCTCCATTTCCACTTTCCATGCTCCCTTCCTCCCTTGGGAAGATGCTTGCTAGTTCCATTTGCTTTCAGCACCAGCGTTGCCATGGAAACTCGCCTCCTTGTCTTCCCCCTCCCCAGTTACCAAGTACAGCTTCTGGACTCAGTGCCAAGACCTCCTCTGTACAACCTCAATGTTCTTTCAGTGTTTAGACAAATCTGGTGGAAAATGTTGTTTATGGTTTTTTTTCCACAGTACTACAGCTGTATGTTTTGTGTAACACATTTCCCATGGATCTATCCATGTCCTGAAGGAGATTATTTCCACCCCGCCTTGTCCACCATAGCTTAAAAAACTTGTATTATTTGGTCTGATTTTTAATATGGCATAAAAGATAACTCAGGATTACAGATATTCCATCTTTGTTGTGTTTTATTACTTCCTGAATTTAATACTACATATACATTGTTTCTGTACTTTGGGAGATCATTTCTATTTTGTGAAAATTGTAGCACTAATGCCTTTTTCAAAAAAAACCTAGGCAGTAATGTAAAGTATCTCTCATAGCTTAGAAGTCCATTAAAGTACATCTGTGGACCTTAGGCTATTTCAGCCATTATAATTCAGACGTTTAAATAATATATTGGCATCCCCCATTACTTGAACTTATAGTTTGATGCCTTACTTAGTACATTTTATGCAGACTTGTATTGTATATAATTTAATTAGTCATCCTAACACTGATTTATGCTGACACAAAAAGTTTTGTTGATGTGAAATGAGTTTTTGTCCCTTCCCCCACCTTTAAAATGTCAATTTTGGTTATATATTTCTCAAACATTAAAATGTAGGCTCAGCAAAGTATTTATTTGTTTAACATTTTTTTTATTATAAGTAAGTCACGTCAGCTGTCCCACTGTGCTGACACTGCCATTTTTTCATTATAAACATTTATATTTAAAAATTTAAAAAGAGAGGTCTTCTATTTGGAAAAAAATCCCTCTGATAAACAGAAGAGGGAGCAGTATTTCCTTCTTTTTGACACAGAATGCAGTGTTGTTTTTTAAATTCCTATTTCACCTTTCTTTTTTCCTGTAAACGTAACCTCCTCTGTCGTAATCTCTGCTGTTGATTTTCTATTCCTTTCTTTCTGTTTTTAGCAGGGAGGGAAGTCTAGTGGTGGCGGGAGTAGGACCACCCATTTTGATCAAGGGAACAAAGGTTAAATTCTTTCTGGTTTGCTACTTTCTCTTAGGATATAGTTAAATATTAGAAATCTTTGTCTTCTACTGTATATTTTTGCTTGCAACAATACTTTAAAAAAATCTATGGTACCACTTTACAAAGAGGCCCCGGCATTGTGTGGTCAACTGGAGTGAATGCATGTATTCTCTGGGGCCTGCCCTGTGAGAGACTGTCTCCCTGTTGTTCTCACTGTGAGCTGAGTTAGGAGCCGTGCACATCTGAATAACAGAGTCTTTTCTGCCTGGTGCAATCCTGGATTGTTACAGTCTACAGGCCAGCCATGCTGTCACCGGCACAAATTGATTTAACCATCAATTGCTGTGGTCATTAAAGCTGCTAAAAGTCCTCGCCAAACTGATGAATTGCAACTGAATGTGAAATGAGTCTCTAAGTCCGTTTCCCACCATCTCATATCAAAGGCTATTGTATCCCTGCAAAGTAACGGGTCGGAGGTTCAGGCTGGAGTTCAACAATGGGCCCTGTCAGAGGATAGAGCTCCATTCACTCTGGCAGCCCCAATTACAGTTTGCTTTCCATACCTTATTGTATAAAATTTGCATCCAACTAATACATTGAATTATTGGCATACTTTGGGTGTCAAAGGAGTTCACTGAATGGTTTGTCCTTAAAATACATGGAATTCTAAGCATCTGCTGGCCACTGGGTCATGACAATGAAAGGATTCCCTGGTTTTTCACTGCTTGCAGAAGGACTCATTTTTTTCAGCTCAGATTTAACACTTCAAAACACTCTGCACAACTTCTTCCACATTCACAGCCATAAACCCATTTCTGCATTTTTTGAGAGGAGATGTAGGGAAGGAATGGTACAGTTCCTGCCTAACAAGAATGTAATGTAAAAACTTAAATGATTCGCTATAATCTCTTTGGGATCCAAATTAATGGGCAAAACCAGACTTACAATTTGATGGGGTTTTTTTTAACCTGAAGAAAAGTGGGGAGTGAAATAATAGTGAAGCAAAATTGAAATCACATTTAGGCATAGATTTCAATGACCAGAGAACTTTCATTAGCTTTTTAAGGAAAACATATAGGTTAGATTTTAAATTGTCATGGTTAAGCCAGTGAGGAACCAGGCAATGAACATGTCGATGTTGCTACTAATGATTTCTTTATTTATTCAACAACTAAGTCTGTGGAGATGAACCATCATAGAAAATTAAATCCTTCAAGTTCTGATATTGCAATACTAGTAGAGAACTTCAGGGGAAGACGTCATGTTTTGTAGCAACATTTAATATGCTCCTGCTGATGACAGAATTCTTCTTTTTCCCATCAGATAATCATCTGAGTAATAATTTTGTTTTGAGTCTTAGGTTAAGTATGTCAAATAATTTTATTTATGCATACAGTTTCTTATGTAGTTTTCACAAATTCACTTGAGTTTTTTCTTTAATGTTTAGATTAATATTTAAGAGCCATGTAAAGAGTCCTTGTTTTTAATTCCAGGGTTTTTGTTGTCTGTTCTTTCTCCTTTTCTCTTCCCAAACCTCACAGTAATACGACTTTAGCATCTAATGTTTTCCAAGGTGCATTAGAGGAAGCTCTGTAGGAGAAACAGGACTTTGGAGATCAAAGGCAAAAAGCTCCATTTTTACTCCTGAAACCCCACACGCTCTGGTTATTTTCTTTCCCGAGCTCGTCTTGCCACGAAGTGCTATCAATAGGGCTGAAAAGAGCAGATGTGGAAAACAAAATAAATCTGACTTAATATTATAATGGAGATTACATGAATACAAAGTAGAGAGGAAAGTAAGTAAAGCCAGCAAGGACCACAGTGCCATAGAGAAGAGAGAGGAGGAAGGGAAGTTTTGCTTAAAGAATCAGCGCATAGGTCAGAGGTTCAGGCCATTCAGATGTATTAATAATGAGCTGGCAGACAGATCCAGGTTTGTGTTTCCCTAGACTCTATTTACCATAGACTTTGCGTCTCCAGTAACTGTGTGTGGAAATCCATCAGTAAGAACTGTTACATTTTGCCCAAGGTTCCAAATGACCCTTGAAGAAGGTCATTGGATTCTTGTCTTTGAAAGATCTATTGTTCAAAACAAGGGAAAAGCACAAGATCCCTTGGCAAAAAAAGAAAAAAACCTGACTCCAGATTGCTTAAGCATTGTAAACCAAATGGAATGTCTATGTTTTATGACCCAAAGAACTATAGTACATTTTAGATGGAATATGATATGGAAATCAATTCTTTTTATAATCTTCACTCACAGAACAGCACTAGATATCTTACACTTATTTGTGAGATAAAAGTAACACAATACAATCTCCCCAAATCTCTTAAAGATCATTTGCTTCTGGTTATTTATTGTGGACCAACAGTTTATAATTGTTTTTAACATTAATGTGGTAGCAGAATTTCTATATTTATCATGATTATTAATTTATATCTTGACTTACTTAAAAGTTCTTAAGCCCAGATGATATGAGGAAGTCCTATTTTAGTGTTATATAAATAACTTTAGATTGTCTAGTACTTATAAAAGTATACATTGAAATATATGTGCTTATTGAAAATACTGGGATAGTATATAGCACAAGAGCTTCGTAAAGCCTTAAATGAACTCGAAAGTTAAATTTAAAAGTAGTATTTTACTTGAATATACATTTTAAAACAATTTTAAGAGGACTTTACTAAGAATTTTGCATTATTTCCTTCCACTAGATTCAGGACAGCAGCAAGCCTGCCTACTTTGTGAATACTCATATGCAGTGCATGTAATAGATATTTGATAAGTATGTGTTGAGTGAATGAATACCGTCTCACAGTACTGCTATAAGATAGGCAGTACTTTTAAAATTAACCACGCATTTGGTGGGCACTTTCAGTTTGAAGGCTCATGTCTTTCTTCACACTTGGGAATTTTTCTTCTGTATATTTTTGTTGTTGCTGAGTTCCTTCACATTTTTCCTCTGTTTTCTCTGTTTGGAAAACCAATAGTTGGATGTTGGACTTTCTGAACTGAATCTCTAAATTTCTCTCTCAAATTTTCATTTTTATACACGTATATATTATTTTTGCCTAGGGGTAAATTCTTAAGAGACTCTATTTTCAGTATAGAGACTGATGAGTAGGAAGAGGTATTAACTGGTTTCAAAGCCTTCAATTAATTCGTTTTTAGCCCCACTTTTCACTCCACCCTCCATAATAGCTAAAATGAGTCTGAGGAATCCCTAGATATTTGCTGGAAAGATCTCCTTTCTCAGCTTTAACCACTCAGTATGTTTTAAGGCCTTCAACTTTCTCTGCCTTGTCTCATTTATCAAATATTCCATAATCTTCTTTCTCTTTCTATCCCAATTTAAATATGTGTGTGTGTGTGTGTGTATATGACCATATATATATATATATATATATGGTTCAATCTGGAGATGGCCTCCCTCATACTTTCCTTATTTTTAGGGTTTATATCTTTAAAAATTACTATTATTTTAGTAAGATTTCCTCATCTGCCACCTTGAACTAGGCTATTTATTTTAGGATCTAAGACATTGTTTATTGATTGACTGATTTGGGGGAATTACTTCATTTTTATTTTATTTTACATAGTCTGTTATTTTTACAGAAGAAGCACAGGAACATTGCAGAAAATCAGACAAGCAAAAGTTAAAAAAATTAAGACATAATTCCAGAAATCACGACTGTGTATCCTTGCAGATCTGTCTGTCTATCCAGCCAACTATCCACCTACCTAACTATGCACATACACACACACATTTCTGAACCCAAATGAGATTATATGGTACATACTCTTTTGTAACCTGTGTTTTCAATAAACTCTGCCTGTCTATTTTAGTAGATTTACATTGCATCTCATACCCAGAAACCTTTGTGGATCTGAATTCAAGGTCATAAATTTAACATGGGGCCATTCAATGTGGTTATGCTGTTTGCTCCAGCACTGTTCAGCTGTGTGAGTGAAGTACAAACTGAGTAGAGAGTTGGATTTAACCAGAACTGGGCTTTCGACAGATAAGAATGATGAATGAATGGGGGACAAGGGAGTTGGGGGAATGCAAGGAAGTGATTCTAATGAAAAACTGTGGAATTTAAGCTGGGAGATGAAGAATTAGATGTCAAAGTAGTAATAGATGGTGAAAATGTAGTTGAATAAATGGATTTTAGATTCCTTTGAGTTGGAGAATTGTTGGTATACTCTGGGTAGACAGAAGGTGTGTTGTTTACAGTTGAATTTTGGAGGGGGTGCAGTTATTGGTAATGAAGTGGTCCTGGAGGCAACAATAGAAGTCTGTGGCTTAGGGTGAAGAACAGGATCTTTACAGAGCAAGGGGTCAAGGTACTGAGATGACAGGATATGACAGACGTTATACATGTAAATTTTGAAATCACCATCGATTATGACAAGAATTAAATAAGAGGAAAAAAAGTGATCCAGGAGTTCAGATTTCTGAAGGCATGAGTTGGAGTGACTTATAGCTCTGAGGTTGACCATAACAAGAATGAACGGATGCTCTAGTTTGATCTTACGGGATTCAAAATCAGGGATTTTTAGAAAGGAGAGAATGGAAATGGTCTAGAAGCTATGCAATGAGGTAAAAGTTTTAAGGGACAGAAAACAATCACTTCCTAAGAAATTGCAGGAGAAGCAATGTTACAGTTCCAGTTGGTACAAGAAAAAAATCTGAAGATGTTGAAGAAATAGGGAATCTTGTGGATAACTGACCAGGAATGCCAAAGGGCATAGTGGTTGAGTTTCAGAATTTGGGTAGGAGTGGGAGATGGAGTCATCTATGGGGATTAGAGTCTTGGGATTAAGAGATGACCTGGGAGTACTGGGCTTTGAGGGTTTGATGTAAACAGAAATGTAGGGCAGAATGAGATTAATTCTGAAAGTGCCAAGGCAGATAGTGGTGTGAGACTGGGAGTGCTGGCAGACAGAGCAGGAGTGGGTCTAGAATTTGGAGGGTGTAGAATTTGGAGGTCTTTTCTTAATTTCTACCAATGGTGGTATGAAGGCACAGGAAACAGGAAACAGCATTTTCATGAAACTCACATTGCTCAGGAGCTCCCTCTTTACTCCTTCTGCTGGAAGGGGGACATTAGAACAGTGGTCTTTCCCACAGCAGGTGGAGTGCTGTGGCTCCCCTTACTCATGCTCAAGATAGACCATTAGAAAAAAAATATATAAAATTTATATGTTGTAAAATTTATGATAAATATATTTTATTGTGTATATTTATAAAAATGTTATATAAATAATATATAAATGTATTTATATAATATGATATATAAATATATATTTTAGAGAGAGAGAGAGAGAGAGGGAGAGAGAAAGGGAATAAAAAGATAATTACAAGAGAATTTGCTATAGGAAGACATACTATATTTGTTTTTATGGCATCAAGTGCCCCTGGGGTTATAAACGCTCTGTTTGAAGAGCACTTCTCAGTAGTGGAAATATGGCTTAGGATCACTTTACTGTACACAACTGCATTCAGTGTGTACAAAATACCATTGTGTAGGTACCTACTTATTGTGAATAATGCTACATTTCTTTTATGAAATGTCCATGTGATTGATTTTAGGGAACTTCTCAAGACTCCAGCTAGGATGTTACATAATATATGGTATATGTCTGCCCCATTAACTTAAACTTCAGAAAGTCTCAATTTCAGAACACACTAGACCCTGAGAGTTTCTGATAAGGGATTACAACCTGTACTCACATTCTCTAGGAATGAAAACTGGCGTTTGAAAACTTAAGTAACCTGCCCAAGGCTATGGGGAGTGAGTAGTAGAGGCAGGCCTGGATCAGCGTGAGTCCAGGGGACACTGAAATCAACTGTGGAACCTGCCTTCACTGAATGTGGACTTGTGCATAGAGCCACTTAACACTAATTATACAACCAGGGTCCTCAGCGTGGAGGCAAGAGGAATCCTTCTAGAATGCACTCTAAGTCATCTTGGGTATACTTGGAGAATCTGGATGCACATGGATAGAGGGGTATCTATCTGTCTTTCTGTCATATCTAGGAAGATGGGTCAGAATCAGAAGGAAAAATATCTTATTTTTTTTAAATGTTGAAGCAGGTAGATCAAAGCAGAATCTCTCCAGTTAGGGAGATTGGCATGTCCAGCCTTCACCAAAATTACCCAGTTGAATGGTTGTATGTGCAAAATGTATGGGTTCTTGATCAAAATGAATTTATCTCCTAAAAATCCATTCTTTTCTATACCACAACCACTGCTAATAATAGCTAACATCGACAGAACACTCACAGCTTTCCAAATACTATGATGAACACTTCATATGTATTATTTCATTTAATGCTTAAAACAACTGTGGTAGCCAGTATTTATTATCCACCTTTGATGGATGAGGAAATCAATGATTAGAGAGGCTTAGCAAATTGGTCAAGGTTAATGGAGAGAAATTGGGAAAGACAGCCTTCAAACCTGTGCTGCCCAATTCGAAAACAGTCTGTTTATAACCATTTAATATACTGCTTATATTTATAACCATTGAACATCTGCTCAAGAAAAATTGGAAATGTGAATAAACTAATGACCAGTGAATCAATTGAATTGATAATCAAAAATCTTACCCCCGATCACTTCACTCTACCCCCCAAATCTCCAGACTCGCACTATCTCTGGATGGGATTTCTTTTGCTGAGCTAGCAAAAGAAAAAAAATTATTGCAACAAATTGTTTCAAAGAATTTTAAAAAATCGGTGAAGTGCCTCATTTTACAGAGCTAGAATAACTTGAAACTAGAATCAGAGATAGCGCAAGATAAGAAATTTATAGACCAATCTCACTTTTGAACAGATGCAAATATGCTACATAAAACTCTAATATAAAATGTATACAAATAAAGATGAATCATAAACAACTTGGTTTTCACCCAAATATTGAAGGAGCATGCAAAATCAGAAAATCTAGTAATATAAAACACAGCATTAAGATGGTACACTAAAAAAAAACCCCATAGAATCATCTCAGAAGATGTTCAAAAATATCTAGGCAAACTGGAACTGGAAACTACCTTGAGCAGAAAAATCACCTATGAAAAACACAAATCTAAAGTCAAGGCTATGATGAAATTTTAGAAGCATTTCTTTTAAAATGAGAAACCAAACAATATTTCTATTTAACATTAAACCGGAAATTTTAACTGTGGCAATAAGATCAAGAAAGAAAATAATAATAGCAATAATAATAGCTACTGTTTTTTTCAAGCCTACTCTGGGTCATATCCTTTATATACTTTATCTCATTTTATCCTTACAATAATCCTGAAAGATTATTATTATTGCTTTCATGTTATAGCTGACAGAACTCACGTTCAGGTAGTTATATAATTGGCTGTCCACATACTATTTGCTCCTTTCTATTATCAAGCAAAGTCATTAAAGTCTGAGAAGAAAGGGGTTTCTGTATATGGTTTACCATCCTACTGCATCCTAGGAGAGTGATTTTAGCTATTAGGTTGTAGTTTTAATGATAACATCAGAGTCAGAAGCAGTGAAAACAATGACAACTTATCCTTTTAGGCTACATTCTGTCATTCTATAGGATTTTCTTACTCACTGCTCCCCCCCTTTTTTCCTTTTTCCCCTCTTTTCTCCATGGAGGATATTTTTGGTGAAAGAGAAAAAGAGACACTGACTCTGTTGGCTTGGTGAGTCATGCTGTTATTGAAAGATTTTGATAATGGCAAGGAACATGTGTGTTTCTAGTAGGTGTTTATCTCTGAAGACACTGAAGGATAGAGAGACACTGACTCTGTTGGCTTGGTGAGTCATGCTGTTATTGAAAGATTTTGATAATGGCAAGGAACATGTGTGTTTCTAGTAGGTGTTTATCTCTGAAGACACTGAAGGATATAAAGCTACCTTCAGTGGAATGGAAGACTCAATGGATCTGCTCTTCTATTCCCTCCACGGAGCTTGAAGGGGAGATAGAATAGCCTGAAAGGATGGTGAGAAAGGAAGAGTGTGGGGAGACTAGGGAAAGAAAGAACTTCTTAAGGTCCATTCAAAATATGTCCCTAAAGGCTGAGAACTGACTCAACAGGCTAGAGAGAGAAGTGTTTGCCACTACGCCTGTGCCCCAAAGGTATGTGAGAAAGTCTAACGGTAAGACTTCTTTTCTGCTCATGGCCTGTTGTTACCTGTCCTTCCTGATATTATGGACACAATTAAGGAGTTACACATAGGGGTGAAAAAGGAGATAGCTTTTAGTCTGCTTCTCTGCATTAACACCATAAATAAGGGTTAGATAAGAACTCAGGTAAACACAGAGGAAAGTTTTCTGCTTTGGAAATATTTGAATATAAATGGTAGAAAGGGTGGATGTAGAAGGGTAGGGTAACCGAGATAAATTGTTAGCCTGCAGAGGGTACAGGTCAATCACCATGAAAGGGGGCCAAGTTTAATTTGTGAATGATCAAGGAGAAATTGGATATGGAGAAATCTGACTGGCAAAAATAACACCAGATGGTGTCTCAAGAGCCTGGTGCCTTAAACATTAGTTCTTAGGGAAGAATCTCAAAGCTACTCAAGAGCAATGGGAACTTTCTCAGTTCAGTGCTGCTTTGACTGTACCTGGAGTTAAGTCATATTTCAGAAATTAAGGGTATTCCTTCTACAAGTATTCTTTTATTTCACATGCCATCTGCAAGCTCTGGGGTTCCCCAGTCATCTGAACTTCTGACCAATTGGCTACAAATTTGGAGGTTTCCACTACCCCCTCAGGTTTGATAATTCACTGGAGTGATTCATTAGAACTCAGAAAAGTATCATACTTATCACACAAATAAGGACCAGCCAAGAGAAGAGATGCATAGAGCAAGTCTAGGAGGATCCTAAATGCTTCTGTTTCCTCAGGATGCATCATCTTCCTGGGACATCGATATATATCACCAACCTGGAAGCTCACTGGAGGTCAGGTGTCCAGAGTTTTTATTGGAGTTTCCCTATATAGGTATGATTGATTGAATCATTGGCTCTGTGATTGAACTCAATTTCTAGCACTGCTCTCCTCCCCAGAGACTGGGCTGCATCAAAGTTCCAACTCTCTAATCACATGGTTGGTTTTTCTGGCATGGCCAGTCCCCATCCTGAAATTATCTAGGGGACCACCATGAGTCACTTCATTAGCATAAAATCCAGTGAGATGCCAGGGGGCATCACAAATAACAAAGATATTCTTATCACCCAAGAAATTCCAAGCATTTAAAGGCTACCTCCAGGAACCAGGAACAAAGAGCAGCCAAGTTCTCTAAACCTAAGTTTAGAGAACAGGGTAATAATAAACACACTATCTTCTGGGGTGTCTCAGAAAACTGTTGTCTCGTCTCATTTCCTAGCCCCTGCTCCCATCCACTTTCCACTTCACTTCTTGGTTAGACAGGAATGATCCAGCTGCTCCGACCTTCTGGCACACCTTCCTTCCTGGGCAGATGCGTACTGATGTACCTTCTTCCTCTGGGTTCACTCTGTTGTCTGAATCAGACAGTCCCCTGTGCTGAGGGCAGGGATAGAACCAGTGGCAGCTCATCTCCCTTTATCCTACACAGTGTGGGTTTTCTTTCTCACTCCTCTTCCCTTTTCCTCATTCGGTCCTTGGGGAAAGAAATCCAATGAGCTCTAACAGTCTGTTCATTCTCTATCAGAAACTGATCTGTCTGCTAATTTTTAACCAGCTGCACTTTGCCAGTGATCAGTGAGCTCCTTGACACGCCCCCCCCCCAATCTTTTGCTCCATTTAAGACCCCTTTCACATCACACTGCTCTGTTTATCCTAAGGGAAATAGTTAGGAGAAAGTCCTTTATGGAGGTTTGGAGTCTTACACAGTATGGTTGTAGTACTACAGGGCCTCTACTGTTGATTGACATTGCAATGGTGGGCATGGCTAGGTGGCTTGGGGCTCTGTCTCTTTAAAGAAACTTACCAAACTAGGTGAATCATAACCACCTCAGTTCTAAAGTTGGTGAAAACACCTCCACTTGCATTAGCCTCATCTTTCATTTATTTATTATGGTTTTTATTGATGAGAAAAAGGCATTGAGAATAACTGTACACACTGAGAATTCTTTGGAAACTTAAACATAGAAGGTTGACCATTAGTTAATTTTTTTTTCCCTGAAAGTCTGTTCATTAGAAGAGATATTCTAATATCTTTCTTAAGTAACTCTGGTAAAATTTCTTAAAACTTATTTTGAAATGTTTTAGGACTCAGTTTTATTATCATTAAAAGACTCATCACAAGGAAAATTATCTTTTTCTTTTATCTTGCATCTGTTTGGGATGACAGATGTTCACTAAACTTGTTGTGCTCATCACATCATGACGTATGTAGGTCAAAGCATTGTGCTCTACATCTTAAACTTCCACAGTGCTCTATGTCAATTATATCTCAATAAAACTGGAAGAAAAAAACAAAAAATATTAAAAAAAACTGGGGAGATGATTACATTGAGGGTTTTGTTGTGATATATTCTATTTCCTTCTTAGTCCATATTATGGGATAATTGCCTTGTTGCCTATACTTTTCTATATAGAAGTTACAACATCAAAATTTTAGTAGCCCTTCTAAGCTATAATGGGATCTAGAGGGTTTTTTTGTTGTTTTGGGGAAAGCCTTTTAGCTGGAAGACCTGCTGAATTCTCAGGAGCAGTAATTTAGGGAGGAGACTGTCAAGCTTCCCCACAGAACTATCTTCAGGGTCCTGGGACAGTCTCTCGAGTCAGAGGCCTGTTTGGGGGTGCAGTCTGCCTTTGCAGAGCTGGGCTGCTCTGTCTCCTCAGGCACGTTAACAGGAGTGCTTTTTACCTATTAGTTAAAAAGTGTAAATGAAAGAAAAGAAATTAAATATTGAACAAAGGAATACAATATCTAACTAGAAAAAAGTACAGCAAAACATTTTTTTGTCATTGTTCAAGAAACGGATTCTCCCCTAGCACCGCTGGAGGGAGTGCGCCCCTGCAGACACCTTGTTTCGACTTCTGGCTTCCAGAACTGCGAAGGAATAACGTTTTGTTGTTTTAAGCCACCCAGTTCATGATAATTTGTTACAGAAGCCACAGGAAATTAATGCACTTCCATGACCTCATAGACAATGATAGGCCCCCTGCTTGCTGCCCCCATGGCACCTGTTCTTGCTTTTCATAACCCACATCACACTGGATTGAAAGGGTTTGTTGGAAGTCAGGCTTTCCTTCTAGATTGCAAGTTCATGAGGTCAGGGACATGGCCTTTCTTGTCTACCGCTGCTTCCCCAGGGCCTGGTATGTAGTAGGCACTCAATAAATTTCTATGAGATGGATGAATAAATGAGCTGGTATTGAGAATTTCTTGGCTGGGAGAGTTGTTAAATATTATACTGGGCTTTGAAAACACACTAGGGAGGTTATGCTTATGGGAGACATACTCAGGCCTCTGGAATAATTAGGTGAGGTCTTGTCTGAAGACCACAAGAAGCTTTATTTTAATTATCAGTAGCACTGGGAGTCTGATTTACTCTGGGCATTTTACAATGTAGAAACAATTACATGCTATGGGTCCACCGTGGTCGCAAGCCTAGAATTCCTAGCAAGAAGAAATTTAGTAAGAGATAGAGCTGAATGCTGAGAACCTCTAGTGAACCCATGGTTGGGAGGGTCACAGGCATAGAAAGCTGAGGCTCTTTCCTCTACTTGGTCCTTACATTGAGGCAAGGGTATTATACCTGAAGGAAAGACACCAAGGGCAGCTAAGAAAAGACAGAGTCAGCTGATCTGTGAGCTAAGTTAGCCTTCTGGAAAATAACAGTCCACATATTAGGTAAAAAGCATGTCTTTTCATTTAAAAGGCAGTTTGAGATTAACCAAGGATGAGTTTAATACAAGGCTAGAAAAGGATTACAACTTATTATTGGATGATACAGAATTGCTGCCTAGAAAAGCTATTGTCCTTTGTTACCATGCAAAAATTCAAAAATATCAACTATTAATCAGTATAGCGAGAATTAGGTTAGGAGAGAGAAAAAAAAACATGTAATTAAGTTCATAATTACTTGATTTGTTTAAATCACATTATATCTGTTTCTGTTTAAAAGTTTTTAACTGTACTTATAAAAGAAAATGGAATTATAACTTTTTTGGAATGACAATTCATATGCACTCTTTTAAGACATTCAGAAAATATAGAGAAGTGTAAAAAAGAAAGCAAAGTCACCTTTAATCTCACCTCCAGGGATAAACGCTATTCACAAAATATTTATATATAAATATGTGTTTTTAAACAAGAATAGAGTCATTTTATATGCTTCTTTGTAGTTTATTATTTTTACTTGCTATATCCTGGATTTTCTATAGATCAACAGAGATAGCTATGCACCATTATTTTAATGGTTTTCTTTTATTTCGACACGTCTGTTCCATAATGCTTTTTAACAAATGGTGTTCCATTTTTTTTTTTTAATCACTGAAGTGGTTTTATTTTTGTCATTGACAACGTGATACTGTGATTGGATCATTACTTTGGCTTCCTTAAATATTACTTAGGTATACATTAAAAATATATGTTTACATTTAAGAAATGTAACATATTAAAGAAATTCTCTGTAAGTAGAACTCCTTAATATTTTCCTGCCTTTTTTCATACAGAAATAACTTAATCTACAAAGTCATAAATAAAACTATGAACTCTTATGGCCTAAAAGTATATACAAATTTTGGAGCTTGACAGAAGTGTTCTCTTTATGATTTTATAAATCACAAGGTGCAGTATTTGTGGTGTTTATTATCAAATAATGACTTATCATCAAAAGTTGTTATTGTCTCCCAACCAGTTCTCCCAATGATAGACCTTCCAGTGTACTTGGTAAAGATGCCTTGAATTTCAAAAGTTAAAGTGGTCAAAAGACTAGATTTTTAAAAACAGTACAGAAGGTTGCTATTTAAATATGACTAAGCCTTATTAAAATTACTTCAGTGTGTCTGAAGAACAAAAAATGCTGCTATCATTTAAATGGAAGCTAACGAAGTCTAAAATAAAATCAGATTAAATTTGTATTAGTTTTGGGAAAAATATTACATTCAGTTTTTAAACATAAAGTTTGTCTGGCAGTTAATGTTGTGAACCAGATCATTTTTGTAGTTTTTTAGAAACTTAGATTTTAAAAGTAATGACAGGGCTTAGCTTAGTATTATTTGCCATTTGACTCAATTAAATTTAATGAGAATATTAATTGAGAAGGTTTTTATTTCTAAGTTTTATACTGTGTAAATTATGGCCTAAAAATAATGCATAAAGAACATTTCCAAATATCTTTTTACTTTCATTACATAAAAACAATTTGAGCACTTACCTAATACATCTTGAGTGGTTATCTAATAAGTCACTAAATAGAAGGTGTCATTCAACAAATATGTTATTATTTTCTGAAGAAATTAAAGATTTCCAGTCATGAAACAAAAACTGAATAATCAAATGTTCTGTATCAGGAATTATAAGTATGCCTTTCTAAGATTTTTGTGTGTTGTTATTTTTGAAGTTTTAGCTAATCAAGGTGATGGTTCAAAATATATTTTCAAAAATTTGGATAGTATTGATTCTGTTTTTGTAACAGAATCTCAATGGAATATTTTTTCCAAGATTGACAAATTTAATCGGATTTTATTTTAGACTTTGTCAACAAATGCTGTTCTCAAAATGATCAGTCTCTGTAATTCTAATCATCCTATTCTTGGCTTCCACCCTTTACCCACAGACACATGTGCCTGAGATTCAAGCTAACTTATTGCCTAAGGCCAACAAAGATATTTATCAGAGTCCTTTCTTTTTCCCAGCTTTATGGCTTGAAAGACGATTTCTTCCTACTGCTAAAATGTAGGAAGTCTCAGTGGCTGGCTAGGTAGATGTTGTCATAAACAATACTCTTTAAATGAGAAAGTCCAAGACAAGGTACCAAGGAAAAAAACCTGAATTATATTAAAAGAGAATAAAATATTGAAGATGCATATACTCCTAAAGGGATACTGGAGTAGAAAAAGAAAAATTCTCGAACAGTTTATAAAAGCACTCAAGCACAGGAAAAACAAAATTTAAAGTAAGCAATGATTTCTTACAGTTGAGGATTGGTTAAATAGAAAGAAAAGACAACAGCTACTTGAATTTCCCTAATTTGGTTCTGTTGTCATAGTCTGTTGTAATATACTGGTTGGAATTATTGGTTAATATTTTCATTTAGTTGTATTAACATAGAAATGTATTCTTGATTTATGTAAAGACATCAGTTTAAAAGGAAAGAGAAAAAAAAAAGAAACATATTATTTACTCACCAAATTAATTCCTGTAACAAGCTTGAAAATTCAGACACAGATTGGTTCTTATTGCAGTATTACCTCAAGGGCATAATGTCTAATCCTGTACAAAATATCTGTGAGAAAATAAGCAGGCTTTATTGTAGGCATTCTCAAACTATAAATGGTCAATACATTTTATTTCATCTTATCTTAAAATGTTATGGTATTGCAGAGTCCATGAACAGAGCTGACTGAGCAACTTTCTCTTAACGTTTCCCTGCAATCACAATGGGAATATTTTAAATTGGTAATAAATGTCACATAGACAAGTCAATATAAAGTTTCTTGCAGAATAATGTGCAGTGAGGTTACCAAACTTGGCCTGAATGCTTAAGATAGTACAATCCCCATGTGGTGCTACCTTTCAGATAACATTAGTGTTGCCATAACCAGGGAAAGGTTTTTATGTTGTAAATAAATAACCACACTCAAGAAAACATCAAATGGCCTTCCAAAACCTTTCCATTCCTGATTCATCAAGGGAAGGCATCTAGCAAATTGACTTCATTTCATCTTAGTTTTACAGCATTAACACAATCACACTGAAATGCTTAGAAATGTAGAATCCATGGGAGTGTATACTTGTTGACGCTTGTTTACAAGGCACCTTTTTAAAGAAGGTACACACTTTTTTTTTTTAAGATTTTTTCTTCCAGTTTTATTGAGGTGTAATTGACACATAGCACTGTATAAGTTTAAGTTATACAGCATAATGATTAGGCTTACATATATCATGAGATGATTATCACAATAAATTTAATGGCCATCCTCTATCTTATATAGATACAAAATTAAATAGAAAAAAAAATTTTTCCCTGTGATGAGAACTGTTAGGATTTACTGTCTTAACAATTTTCATGTATAATATACAGCAATATTAATTAGATTTATCATGTTGTACATTACATCCCAAAGAAGACACTTTTATTAAATGATGCAGAACATCTATGGGGTCAAATGTATTGCCAGGATGCCAAATTGCTCTTCTCTTTTCTTTAGGTGGGAAATATCAGGAGGCATTTCTGTGGATAGAGAGACTTCCTGTAGTGGATTTTTGCTACCTGTTAATCATAGAATCCCTCTTCCGTCTTCATTACAGTATCTTGGTATTCATTCAGAAGTTTAATCCTTGGGACTTCCCTGGCGGTCCAGTGGTTAAGACTCCGTGCTTCCAATGTGCGGGACGCAAGTTCGATCCCTGGTCGGGGAACTAAGATCCCACAAGCCATGCAACGCTGCCAAAAAATAAAAACAAAAAACAGAAGTCTAATCCTTGCCATGCAGCTCAGAAGTTTCAGTGGAATTCTATCCCTTCCCTGGCTTTGTGAGTGGACCTAATTGGTTGAAAAGTAATCCATATTCCTTGCCAGAGTAAGTAATTCAGAAGGTCAAGCTTTGGCTGTTCAACAAATGGCATTTCCCCCGATGAGAGGAATCGCTCCATGACTAGGCATGTGACTCAATTCAGGCAAAGGGAAGGAAGGGAAGGTTTCCTTGGGCTTCTTGGAAGTTCCTTCATTCTTTAAAGAAAGGTGCCAGAAGAGGAGCTTTCTTTTCCTCTGAGTGCCATCCTCTGTAGATGTAAGGCCTGGAACAGCATACCCACTTCCCTACTTTGAGAGAAATCGGCCTGGGGATGGACCAAACACATAAAGGGGGGCTCAGTTAGGAGACCACAAAGAAATGAGCAAAAGCCATCTAAGTTAAGGAAACTCTGAAAGCCTCCTTCTCTCTAGAATTCCAATTACACGAGCCATTGAGTTCTCTACTTTTAAACCACTTTGAATTGGGTTTAACATTATTTGTAGACAAAACCTCTCCTATGGAACTTCCTTCTTTTTGTTCTAGAACGTGGTGTATTACTTTATTCAGTGTCTCCTTCAGAGGCATTAAGTCATATGCTTTGTGAAGATTCTTTTAAATGTGAACAGATAATTATGTAAAAGTTTTCAGAATTTTTCCCCCTCAGGTGGTGCAATAGAACTTTGAAGAATTTACATAGGGTTGTTGTCATAACTTATAAATTCATGAAAGGAAGCCAGCCCTCAGTGGGTTTGTGTAGTGTATAATCAGCAGATTGATTTATTTCCTTATTACATGATCCTAATAAATCTAGGGCACCCATTTGTCACATTCTCTGTAGAAAAATCACATATAAAGTCCCTAAATGGTGCCTAGTACATGGTAGTGACTCAAGAATTACTTCTGAGTATATGAATGACTGAATGAATGAATGTATTAATAACATATGTACAACCACAGTCCAGCAACCTGAAAGAATAATGTTGATTTTTATAGTTTATCTTTTAAAAGGGACTGACTTTGGGGTTTTATACAAACCATGGATGTATGGTTTTATTTGAACCATACATAAAGCTTCCCAGAAATCATACCCCTTCCATGAAGTTTCCTACAAAGAACAGTAGCTAGAAATAGCTCTGATTTTCTCATGTTTAGCTGACTCATTTCCTTTACCCCTTCCTATCCTCCACATACCCTGTCACACTATACCACTTTCTGGCCACAAGGAGCCACGGGGATTCATGCTCCTGACCCACTGATGTACTGGATTTCTAAGATGGCTAGAGGACCAGGTGACTCCATGGTCAATGGCACAAAAGGTTCTTTGCTTAATGCTGATTACTTTCTTATGTGAAATGCTCATGGAGCATTGCTGGTGAATACAGTCCTCCACTTCGCTTCAGTGCTCTGCATATTAGAGATCTTTCGCATTGAGTGGATCGCCTTGGTACTCCTTTTACTTAGAGTCCATTCCCTCGCTTTCTTTCTCCTTCTAGTTGAACCTGATTCCTTTTGGAGACTCTGGAGATAGTGCCATGATCGGAGTATGGCCTTTGTATTTTCATGTTCAAATCTTAGAGCTGAGAGATGGGGAAAACATGGAGATTTAAGCTCCTCTCTTCCAAGGTTGACTTCTTTGGTTATAGTAGGAAAAGATGCTTTGGGTCAGTTAGACACTAAATTTATGTCTTTGTCACTACCAAAGTAAAGTTGGGGGAAGTTCAGGTTTTATCCCAAGTACGTTGAAGTCTGAAAAATTCCAGGAGGTGAAAGGACAAACAAGGACAGTAATCTAGCAGTGTACCACTATATCATACATATAAGAAGCAAGTTTGTGGGTAATCTTCAACCAAGATTGGGGTACTTTCTTATCTCTGTGCACTAGGACCAGCTTTTTGGGTTTCTGCGTTTATGGCATATACTTGCATAACTTCTTCTTTCCCTACAGATACCACGGTGTCTCAGGCCTGGTTTCAATTTGTCAGTCTTTCTCCATGATGCCTGATTAAATTATCTCCTTTTCCTTCTCCCCTAATTGACTTTGCTGTCAATGAGAATTTGGGGACCTATTTAGGGTGACCATGCCATTTAATATTATTTACTAGTTTCTGTCTGTAAGACCCTTATGTGAACTAAACTTCTGAGCCTCCAAGTCTCTTTCCTCTGGCCTGGAGTAGAGAGCCTGCTGGAATAGTTCTCCTACTTTTATCGTGAAGATGGAACATATTTTTCACACTCACTACACAAAGATATGTGTCCTAGTCCTTGAAATTCTGACCATGCCTTCCTTTTAGGACAGTGAGACAATCCTGCACACACATACTTGTCTTTAGGACTTTTTTTTTTTTTTTTTTTTTGGGACC
>NW_020172776.1:0-155822 GCF_003031525.2 Neophocaena asiaeorientalis asiaeorientalis | reverse complement strand
CGGGCCTCCCGCCTCTACGGCCCCTCCCGCTGCGGAGCACAGACTCTGGCTCCGGACACGCAAGCCCAGCGGCCATGGCTCACGGGCCCAAGCCGCTCCGCGGCATGTGGGATTCTCCCGGACCGGGGCACGAATCCGCATCCCCTGCATCGGCAGGCGGACTCCCAACCACTACGCCACCAGGGAAGCCCGTCTTTAGGACTTTGAATCTATATAAACTCTCAGTGCATGGCCTTTCACATAAATGGCAGCCCATCTTTGCCTTTAAATTTATCCATTCCTGATTGCAATCGAGGTAGGACTGGACCACTTTGAGAAATATTGCCTAAGTGGATCTGGATCTTCTCTATCTTTCTGTGCCCCTTTCACACCCACAGCACAGGGTTAGGTTTCTGTCTAGGAGTCAGGCTGTGAGCTTTACCATTTATTAGCTCTGAGAGACTGAACTCTGTTCAAAGTAATTTATAACTATTATCTTATTTAAACTTCACAAATGAAATAGGTAATGTTGATGGTTTTCCCCATTCATAGATGAGGAAATTAAATTTTGTTAAGTTTGGCAAGTTTAAATAAGATACTTATGGTCATTGTACCATATTATGATCAATATCTTACCCTTATACCATAATATTATGTTATCTCATTACTTTGTTATGAGTGTCAATTAGGAAATAAATGGTATTCAATAAAAAAAAAAAAAATTTATCCATTCCTGTACTGTTTCTATGACATGTTATAACACAGTTCAAGTTCTTTTCTCTTGCACTGCTCAAGTTTATGGTTACACTTAGTCTATAGCAGAAGATTCAAGGCCTCCTTAATTCAGGACCCTGAGTTGTGACTAATCCTGGGGGATCCGGTTTAGCTGGTGAAGCTGGGTAGAAGCCTCTAGCAAACAGCCATGGAGGATGCGGAAACAGACAAAATTACAGTTTGCCATTCCATGGGGAATTTTCTATAGATTTCCTACACTTGGTAAACTCACATACCACTGCCTAAGTTTGGTTCTCTGGCGAGTTCTACAATTCTGACAGCATTACTCAGAAGTTGTAACCCCATTTCAGTGTCATCTCTATGATATTCCTTTGAATTGCTGAAATTCAAATTTAACTAGGCATTCTGTATTTTATCTGGCAACCCTAAATTTTAGAAAGGTTACCTAAATTCTCTTCTGAAAATTTGTTTCACTGTTTTCCCTTGGGTTGTTCTCTTAAAAGTTTACGATGATATGTGCCCTCTATCTCAAGGTTCTCAAAACTGTGGTCCCTGGGAACTTATTAGAAATGTAAATTATCAGACACCACCTCAGACCTATTGAAAAACTCTGATTTAGCAATTTTTGTTTTGATAAGCTCTCCCGACGCTTTTGATGCACACCCAAATTTGAGAACTATGGACCTATCTCAACTCAGGTTGCCTTATTACCAGGATAATTAATGTTTACAAATCTGTATCCCCAAAGAAGCCAAATTAAAATAAAATACTATGAGTATGGAATTCTCACAACTTGAACTATCAAGAAAATACTCTCAGGGCTTGGTCAAGTAAATCATTTAATAGGATCAACTTCTAATGATTAAAAATTCTATTTTTTAAAAACAGAACATGCCACAGAATTGGTGCTCAGTACTGAGTAGAGCTGCTTTGTTATAACCACTATTATCATTCTATATGGGTATTATTCACATTCTTTGGTGAATGATGTAACACTCAGGCCATGGACTTGTCTCCAAAAGGCAAGGCTTAATGGTGAACAACTGCAAAAAACATTTGACTCTAATACACGCTGTGCCTGAATGAATGAGACCCTTTAGGACCCTGCCTCTTAATACCTAAGTTCTAAGAAGAAGCACCACAGCCAGCCCCAAGCTATGATTTCATTTTCATAAGGGAAAACATGAATCACTGAAAATGAACATAATAGTTTAACTAAAATGCTGACTTCAATAAAGTAAGTTTTTCATGAGAGTATATGAAACTATATAACATGGAACTGGTTGGGGTTTTTTTTGTTGTTGTTCAATTATTTTTATAAGACAAGTACCCTGGGCAACTCAGAGATCCATTGAATTCTGGGGAGTCAAGGGTGGCTATAATTTGGGTCATTGTTTAAATTAGATTTTATAAAAACATCTCCCTTCGTCGGGGCACACATACCAACAACCTGTGTGAAGGGTGGTTTCAGCTACACACATAGGCCGGAAATAGTGTGCTCTGAATTAGAGCAAGTGACAGCATTCTTTTGGAAGCCATCATGAGTTTGAGAAAGGATGCTAGAACTTATGCTACTATAATGTAGTTGACAAGAACAGGCAAGTTTCTTAATTTGTGTCTCTGAGTATCTCTGTCTATAAAAATAAACAAAATATTATATTTGCTACCTATTTCATTAACAACTTATTAATATAAATGAGATTATTGGAGAAGATGTTAGTTACTGTTTCTGTTTCCAGGGCAGTTTTTGAGGCCTGAGACCAGCATAGTATATGTCCTTGGATAAAATATGGATACTGATTAGTTGGTCCAAGAAGTTTTGTGAAATCTGGTGTGGTTCCAGCAGGCTCTTGTGTGTACGGCTTCTAGGATATCCAGACTTTCTGAGCAGTAGGCCCACTAAATGAGGGCCAGATGGACCAAAAGGGGCTGGTTCGGGAATGGCATCAGTGTTTGGAATTTTCATTGTCATTGAACTGAACTTCATGAAATTGCATTCGACTAATACATCAACCCTATTCCATTTCCTCTCCTATCCGGTGTGATGCTGTAAACCAGGAGCTAGGACGTTCTTTGGATGGGTACTAGCCTGAATGACTAAACCATTCTTAGGTGGTAGAATGGCCAAGTAGTCCTTTCCTGCAAATATCGGATTGTCTCCAAATCCTTGCTGTTGCTTTAAATATATATTTGGAGTCATTGGAATTTACGTTTTTTCCTGGACTTGGACTCTTCTATCCATAATTATTTTCATATTATAAAATAGGTCTCTGACCTAAGTATGCATATTTCTATTCCATATATCTCTGCAGCTGAAACCCCAGGGAAGGAAGGGCTTACCACTTTCAAAAGGGCAATGGCTTTCATAACATAAATGCCAGAGATTGAACTCTTCGATATCAAATTAAAAAAATCCTTTCTCCATATATGTAGTCAGAGCTTTTTCCAAAGTCACATTCTTGGAATTAATATAACTTCAAATGGGTAATGTGATTATAGATTAAAAATAGTTAAATTAAAATCAGAACTGTGAGTTAACATTAATTTCCTTAAGTAATACCTAAGGCTATATATTTTGGAGAGATTCCTCCAACTAACATTAGAGATAATTACTAAGGACAAGGGATTAATACCATTAGAAGAGAACACACACAAATGCATCGTCATACCTTGAAGTTTTGGAGTTAAGATCAATTTCCATAAAGATGAGAATCAGTTCAGTTTGAATATGAGAGTATACGATTAAAGCAATCTGATTATTTTAAGGAAGGGATTTAATTACAAAGTCATGTTTATAAATTTGGCTTTTCATTTATTTATTTTTGCCAGTTCTTTCACCCTCCAAGTATATTTTTCATATTGGGAAAATTTAAATTCTAAACTGTGTCCTCTAAAGAGTTTTGCTAATCTTTCATCCAAAGATTGGGGGAAAGGAAATAAAGTAATGTTTATTTGGGTCTAACATGTGCAGGTAATTTGAGAATACTTTATTTAATGTAAGGGTTTTATATAACATCACTATTAGCTCTGAGAATGGAAGTGGTCACTGATTTCTGCGTTTAAACATTAATATGATTACGATTTTTGCTAGTTATATTTTCTTTGGTTTTGCTGAAATTAAGCCAATACACTGTATATTTCATTATTTTAGAATTCCCTTTTTTGTATTAGGACATATGCTGTGATTTAAAAAAAGTATATCCAGTGGTTAATGATATGTTTCCAGAACAGACTTGTAGGCCTGATTTTGTCAAGAGCTACACATGTGGTGCACATCTACCCTGATTTCTTGGACAGTCAGAGAGATGCATGGCCACAAGCAGTTGTAGTCTTGCCAGGACCTTAAGGAACTTATGGTGAAATCTTGCTTTGATTATAACAATTGATGTCTCTGGCTTTCAATTTCCCTGAATTTAGGATTTTTATGCAGTAAATTTACATCAATCTTTCAAAATTATCAGAGGATTCTTGAGATTTCTCTTGGCCATAAAAGTTTCAGTAACCCTGTACGTTGGCTGTATTCATTTTATATGTCAGTTTTCCCAACTATGCCATTAGGGTTTTTTTTTGGTGTGGGGGGGGAGGCTATTGCCTAAATCAAAATATTTTATTATTAAAAATAGTATAACTTCATGCTAATGATTCTTAAAAGATTTCATACTCTGAGTCTACAGAAACTCATTTAACTTTGGATTGCGTGTTCATAGCCATTCAGTTAACCTAACCAAACACAAAGGTAGGTCAGAAATTATTTTAGAAAAGGTTCATTTGATTACAAGTAACCGTAATCTATTCGAGTTACTTTAAGCAAAAATGGGGACTTTATCATTAGGATATTAAACTATCTCCTAGAACCCAAGGGCAGAAAGTGCTATCAAGTCTCAGGAGAGATGAGACAGGAAACTATAGAGTTGTCATCAGCATCTAACACACTTATTGTCTCAGTCTCTTTTCCACTGAGACCATATGGTCTTTTGCCTGTTATTCCCTGTAAAACTAGTTCTTTCTCCAGTTCTCTGCAGAATGGTTCTCTGTGCTTTTTTGTGTGTACATAGCAGACACATCCAGTTTCACATCTCTGTAGCTCATTAAAACCTTATTTCCACATGTTGAAACTTATTAGGTGTGGGAATAATGTATTAATATGCATAGTTTTAAATTAGAGCTCTATGGTAGAGTTTTATTATCCATGAAGACATTTTTAAGTTTAGAAAAGATGAAATTTGTGATGAAAATGTTAGCAGTAGTGGTGAGTGTGATGAAATCAGCCACATGCCTTCAGATAGATGTGAGGACAAAATGAATGAACCGGCCTGAATCTTATTTATTGTCATAAAATACCAAGTGAAAAGTAATAATTCTGACAATGTGATGAAAATTATTTGAAATGTGAATGTTTATTACTGGTAACAGAGTGAACATATTCCATTATGTTTGAGGACACTCTCAAATTCTAGTATAAATCCACCAAGCTCAAGTTCAATTTTGAAACAAACAATGAACACCAGGAAAAACTATAGAATTTTTCTTCACCAAGTAAAAGGATAGTCAAGTCTCCTGATCAGTCATGCACAATATGACCAGGATGAAAATGCAGAATCCACAGTAGCCTCATTTATAGTGTAACGTATAAGTAAAGGCAAGAGCTGCTAACTCTGATAGGCCATAAGTTCAATAAAAACCGGAAATAAAACATCTGTCTTGTTATCCTGTCGTAGTTTTATTTATCTATTTATTTTTTGTGGGACTGTAGATTATTAAAAACTAGCATAACCTTTAAAGGCAGTTATTTAAAACTGCTGCTTGATCTACATTTACAAATATTATTGGTGAGACACATAAAAACTTCTAGAAAATAAATGTTGGAAAAGATGATGATCTGGGGGTTTTATAAAATAGCACAGATTGTGGTAATGTTATAACTATGGCCCCAAATAAGCTTTTATGCCAGAAAGTCATTGTAGACTGATGGATGCACTTATGTTGTGAACTCAGCTTTATATATAATATTTTTCTTTCAAACAGAAGTGAACGCAAGGGCATCCGTTAAAATATGTTGTTTTGCTAAACTTGACAATTCGTGAGACTGAAGAAGAGAATTTTAAGCCAGTAGTAAGTTTGTGATGAGCTACAACGTACAAAGTAGATTGTGAGTGATTTGAATCCTCTGCTTAGAGATGTTTTTCTGGATTCAAGTGGGCATACCCAGAACAAAAACAAACTCTACTCCCTGTGCAAGTTCAAGTGAGCTCTCCCTCCTTGAAAAACTAGGGAGATTTTCAAGAGCACTTATTGAGGTTGCTAAACTTATCAGTCATGATAGGTAGGCCCATACATCTTGGACTTTCTTCTCAAAGTGAAGTAACTATGGTTAGTGTTTTCTCAGAAAGTCCTCTCTTGTCTAGGTTGTCTGAGGGACTTCACTTTTTTTGGAGGAGTGAGATCATATGACATCGGTGTCTTGCTTTGAAAATTCTAATACCCTGAGATTTATTTGCTTATTTGAACAACCAAATATTTATCTTTTCAAAAGATGAGATTTTATCAATAATTACCACGGAAGATGTAATTGCAATAATCACAAACCTGGATCAGTGGACTACTTACCTTGATCAAGATGAGTTGAATGCCTGTGATTATTTCTGAACACCTTGGTTATAAAGTTATCCAGGGGCACTATACTAAAGGACAGTTATTTTAAACAGTCCCAAGAAGTACTAAGAAACACCTGATAAACTTTCTAATCATTTTTCTCAAGAAGACTACATTCATGAGTGGCTAAGAAGCAGATTTTGTTTTCACCTTTTTAACCCAAACTTGACACATTCAGAAGAGATTCAAGACATTATTTGGTTTGTTGAATGACAGTCACACCATTTTGGTTAGGAATGATTTCTCAGTGTCCAACCTTATCAGAAAAGTCAGTTCAATACCTTCTACAATTTTAGAACACACACACATGAGATGAAATTCTCAATAAGTCACAACAAAACTAAAAATGAGATTGTCACATTGATATAAAATTTGAATGATTTCAAGCCGTTATCCTTTCATTCCTGACTAATCTTAAATTGTTTTATTCTTATCATTGAGGAAATTATTTTAAATTCTGTTTTTAAATTAATTAGATTCAATATTACATGCATTTATTTATTTTATGCTTTAATTTCTATTTGATAGCATCATTTTTCATCTTATTTATTTTTATAGTTATAGTCTATTTATAACAAGTAATAGTGATTTTTCAGTTCTATAGCAATAGTTTCTTTATAAAATAAGCATGTTAAAGGTAACTTCATTTGTAGAAAAGTATAAGCAAATGCCACTCAAGTAAGTGCTGATATGACAAAAATCATGAAGATAGAAACATAAAACACTGCAGTTTTGAAAACACTGGTAAAGATTTTTAATTCATGAATATTTCCTGACTGCCAGATTTATCTGCTGTAACAGTTTGGGAGAAATGACAAGAACTTTGGAATTAGGTGGGCGGTGGTTCAAATCTCAGCACAGCCACAAATTAACAGGGTTTATCTTGGCAAGTTACTTAGATACTATGAGCCTCAGTTTCTCCATTCTTAAAATGGGTATAATGATAATTATTTTCAAGAGGGTCGCTGTGGTAATTAGAATTAACGTATGTTAAAGTACCCTGGTTCAATAAGTGCTAGCTATTTTTCAGGCAGTTAAGAAAACTTTACTTAAAAAGTGTATTTAAAAAAATCAAATTTAATATGTTTGGTATCTATATATTCACTTTCTAAAAATTGAAGTATAGTTGATTTACAATGTTGTATTAATTTCTGCTATATGGCAAAGTGTACATACATTCTTTTTTATATTCTTTTCCATTATGGTTTATCACAGGATATTGAATATAGTTCCCTATATATTCACTTTTTAATGTAAGAATTAGCAAAATAAAAGACTAGCTGCAAAATCTCCTCTACATTTTAGAAAGCCTTTAGAATGAGATAGGTGAGTCAAATGTCATAAAAAAATGTTAGGATAGTGGAAAGTGAATAAGGTTTTAAGAGTGTCCTCCCATAGGACTTAAAGTATGATGTAATACTTAGGTTAGCTGTGATAATCAATTGCAGATAAACTTAAGTCTTGGATTGAACCAAGAAATGGAAGCCATGAGCTTGACATTCAATCCTAGCTCTGAAATTGAACTTTGGTTTTCAATGCCACAGTTATTTCCAAGAGGTTCTTTGTTTCCGTGTCTGAAGTAGGTAGTAACTCACAGGGGCGTCATACAATTTTTTCTCTTCTGTTTCAGCACTAACCGTGTCCCCCCTCCCTGCTTTAGGGTGTTATATAAATAAAGAACACTTGACGATCATTGTAGAATTTTAGTAGAAGCAACAACAAAGCCTTTCACCTTAGTAGTCCAGGCATTGGTTCCACCATGAAATTTAAAGAAACCCATATTTATTCTGTCTGGATATTTAACATAAAATAGTTAAATTTTATAAACCTTGAGCTTATGGAAGGGGCCCCGGTGGCAGTCACATTATGCTTGTCATTTCTTAGGTGAACCTTTTATAGTCCTAAATATTATTGAAATTCTCTTCTCTGTAGTGTGGGCTAGATATTACTGATGACAGGTTCCAGGCCAGGTTACGTACTTCATTCACTCAACAAACATTTATTTGGCCTGAACTCTTGGATATTAAGTGACTGTAACCCTGGCCCTGCATCGAAGCTACCTACGATATGTGAGGTGAGGCAGCTAATTAGATCAGCAGCCACAGGAGATGGGATCCATGTGGGTGGCCTCTGCTCAGCTCTCTCTGGCTCTGTCTTGACAGACTGGCCTTTTGTCCTGGAGCCTGTGAGACACCAGGGCTGACTGCCAGATTCCAGATTCCTCTCAGGACCAGGCTTTCCTCACTAGAAGCAACACCAGGGGCATCACCCACCTCAGAACACGCTTTTTTCACTCCTTAGGGCTTCACTTATTAGAAATCTTACATAAGAGGACTGAGTTCCAGGCAGGACCATAGGACAGCCCTAGCTCTTTCTCAGAGCACACGTACATGCATGCACCCATGCACACATGCACACAATGTAGCAAATATAATGTTCTAAAAACACCACCTAAAACACAGGAGAATATCATTGGTGAAGGATTTTTGTGAGGTGATGGTGAATTCCCACACAGCAAGCTTTTTGTAAATCACCTTACAATATCTCTGCTATTTTTCTTATTCGACTCTCAGCTTCTTAGAGTATCTTCTTTCTCTCTCCTGTATCCAAACAATCTCTAAAAGCTGTTTTTTCCTTTTCTGTTGTCCCAAGCAACCTCACTTTGCTCTCAGGTCGCCTATCCCTCTCAGCAAGTGTGACATCGTCGGTAGCTGAACTAGAACTACCTGTTGTTTGCTTTTAAGCACATGGAAGCCTCTTCCTGCCATAAGTACTGTGATTGGGTTTTACCTGATGCCATAGGAAGACAGACAGGGGCAGGTAAATAATTCCCCGGAAGGAAGTGAGGTAAGCAAGAATAAACACGTGATAAGAATACACCAGTCATTTCTTATGAGTGGACTTAACAGTGAGAATGTGAGGGCATCATACTTGTTGATCCTAGAGTGATAAACCTGAGTAGGAACTGTGAAGACCAACTGTGTAGTATGTGAAGACCATACTACACCAAATGGCGTGACCTTTATCTTCAAAGATACGCAAAACCATTCGAGAATTTGAAGCAACAAGATGGCATATCATGAGGCTTGGGTTTTAGAAAGATCACTTGGCTGTAGTGTTGAGAAGGGATTGGATCTGTGGAGAGCAAGACCAGAGGCTCCTCCTTTGTTTTGTTTTCTTAAAAGTGTTTGTTTGCCTTGTTTTAGCATATAATGAGGCATTTTTCTCCAGGATTATTCTCAAGCTCATAGGTTTTGGTTCGCGGATATTTTTATTCATTCATTCATTCAACAAATATTTGTTAAATTGCTCACTAAATGCCTGACACTCTTCTAGATTCTGGAGATGCAGCAGTGAACAAAAACAAGTTTCTTCCACCATGAAGTTGCCATTCTTGGGGAGCCGACAATAAACATACATGTAAAAATACAATACACCAGACTCTGGGGGCTCTAAGAGCAAATAAAGTGATGGTAAGGGAGGGGTGTTAGAAAATAAAAACCAGGGTTAGGGCAGGGAAGGTCTTACGGAATATTTAACTTTGGGATTACATAGCATTTATTCTTGAAGCTGGATGCAACTGGGCGTTTGCAACATCAACAAAATAAGGAGCCACGAGGCCCAGGTTGTAAGAAGGTGCTGTGCTTCCCTTTCCTCCCATCTTCAGTTTTCAGTCTTTCCGTGAGTCTCACTTCCTCCTAGCATCACCTTTCAGGCTAGTTTCAGGCTGAAAAACCAAGTTTTCCCTAAACACACAGTTTGGATCACCCTCCACATCCTGAAAAGGATTCTGATTCCATGGCATGAAGTGGACTTTTCACTGGATTACCTTGAGTTTATGATAGACATGTGATCTTCTCTTCATTATCCAATCTTGTTTTGCTCCCAGCTTCTATAGTCTACAAAGATCAAGAATCAATGAGTTGGTGAAAACATCAGCAGAGAACTGATTTCAGAATAAGTCTCAACCTATAAATTCCACAATTGAGATGTAATGGCACAGCATCAACTTTAATTGTGCGAGAGAGCTGATAATATTTAAAGAAATGTACTCTTGACACTTTTTTGCTCTGAAGATTATTTTCAATTAAACTGATTCCTATTATTTGTTCTGATATATAAAAGCCATTCTTATATTCATTCTAATCTCTTTTCTTCTCTCCATTTTTCTGCCACTGCCAGAGTCTAGGACTTCATTGCCTGTTGTTTGGTCAATTGAAACAATCTCTTAAGCGGTGACAGGGTCTCTTCTCCAAGGTGATAAACCAGATTGATTTTATTTATACCTCCCGTCATGTTACATAGGTGCCCAAAGTGTTTATTGGCATGCTGACTGTCAAAAATATTCTTATATTTTAGTTTGATAGGCAGGGAGTATGTAAAATAGGGATGACTAGTATCTACATGTAATAATTGGGTAATAAACAACCTCTTCCCTCCCAAGTCTCTGTAGCTTCTAAAAAACATTTGTTTTTTTGCTCAGGCTACATGTTAGAGGCTGTGGGTCGGCTGCCATGGATCTGGTCCATGTGTCTTTTCATTCTGGGGACTCAGACTAAAGGAACCAGTTTTGTCTGGAAGTGGGAAATGAGCAGGCACTCTAGCTGAATCAGGATTCCCCTTGAAGCTTCTGCTAAGAACTGGCACATGGCCACTTCTGCTCACATTTCACTGTCCTAAACAAATCACGCGTCTACAGGAGGCACTATGGGTCATAAACGTAGAAGGGGCAATGGTGAAGGAGTAATACACATGTAATATTTAATGTTTGGCGTATGGCAAATTCTATATAAGTATTATTATTGTTGTATTATTGTTAGTCTTTCCCTGTACGTAACAGGCAAATTCCCAACTCTGGGTCAGTGTTACTATCCACTTTATCTTTCCTCTACCCAATTAGTAGAAGACTGCTGAGAAAACTAAATAAGCTTGTATAATGGTGTCCCCATAAAATTAGGACCTCAGCATCATCTGGATCCCTTGTGATTCTCAGCATTTTCCTTTTTCCTGCTTTAGCTTCCACTTTTACTCCCCTAAATGTCTATTTCAAACCTTCACCACTTACCTTCAGGTTACCAGAAAACCCTCTTCCACCTGTCCCTGTGCAGATAACTTGCCCACTTGACAAATTGGGAAAATTGAGCCCATTAGGTGGGATCTCATTGCCATTTCTTGGCTTGTCCAGACAACCTGCAAATTTGGCAAAGCCCATTCTCATCCTTATTGCCCTTCAGGAAGGCAACAACGGTTAAATGTCTATTTTTGTGTTCAAGGCCAACTTCTCCATCTGTGTTCTTCATACTATATATTTCTGCCTTCTCTTATACAGGATCGTTTATCCCCCCATTTTCTCCTATGTTTTCACCTTTTTTCTTATTCTTTTCCTAAAGGATATTTGAACCATGTCACATTCACTTTCATATCTCTTTTACCACACAGCATAGTACTGTGATATGACATGTGTTTCATACATATTTGTTGGATGAATGCACAGTAACTCCCAGAAGCTTCCAGTAGTCAGCAGTGTCTTCTCAGGGTCAGGCTACTACTTGCTGCCAGCCCTCCCTCTAACCTTGAAGCCTGTACTTCAGGTTGACATTGTGAATGGCTACGGTCTACTGTGCCACTGATGAAACAGTTAATACTTACACAGCAGTTACTATGTCACAGACACCATTCCAAGTACTTTACATGTGTTAACAAATTTGATTTTTGTAACAACTCTGTGAAGTAGGTTTATTATCATCCCTAGTTTACATGCCCAGAAAATGCAGAGACTGAGGGGTTATTAATATATAGGTGCTATGTTCTTTTCTGTATGAATATGTAAAGAAATAAAAAATATAGACAGATAGACATAAATATAGATCAAATCTGGTTCTAGCTAGTAAACTGTCAAGCCTTAGGGTTGCCTCCTGGGTTTTTTCTTTGAGTAAATGAAGTCCATAAATAGATAGCCTGAAGGAGCCAGAAGTTAGCAGAAATCATCACTTAACTGATTACGTGCCTCAGAATATAAATGAAACACCCTTCCCCCTCCACTCTTGTTGGCTCCTGATGAAGCTTAAGTATTTAACTTTCCTGCTTCACTCATTCTGCTGTTGCCACAGCAACTAAAGAATGCCATTCTCTGCTCTTGTAGGTACCTTACAAACACAGTTTTTTGAAAAAGGCAGTGAATCACATCTTTTAAAAAACAAGTGGTCAACATGGAGAACTACCATTTAAGAGTTTCTTAAGGCTTAATGTATAGACCTCAGTGTTTTTCCTAGCAAAATTCTGTTTTAAGCACACCTTATGCCCTGTATAATACTGAAACCTGAAAAATCAGGTTTTTATGAAACTAGAATCATACCAAATATGCAGCCCTAAAATGTACTTACTTGTAACTTATTTATAATCTTCCTATCATCTTGGAAGGGGTGGTACCTCTCTGAAAATTTGCTCTTACAATCTTCATGGTCCACATTTTAGGGAAAAGTCATATATATTTCCTTTGCCATTTTTAAGCTTCTTTTCCTTCTTCACTTAGGCATTCTTTAAAAAGATTTTGTAGTGTATTAATACATTTTAAAGTTGAGACAAATGATAGCAGAAATACTGTTGCTTTAATCAGGGCTCTTTCAATTGCAAATGACATAAATACAGCCCAGGTTTGATTAAGCAAAGGGAAATGTATTATAAGACAGCTTGAGTACCTCGCAGAACCCACAGGTAAGAACACGGGAGCATGGTGAGGAGAGAAAGTCCAGTGAGCATCTCAGACAATGCCTGGATGCCCTCTATCACTCAGCTCCATTTCTCTTTGCTCTTGGGCTCCCTGCTTCTCTCTCACCACAGACCAGCTTTAATGTCATGGTGGAAACATGGGTAACGACAGCACCTAAATATTACAGCCAAAGACAGTAGAGAGATATTATACTAACTCTTTTTCCTCAATCTAAACTAAATAAATAACAAAGAAACAAAATCTAAGCGAGGAAAAGGGACTACTCATTGGCCCAATTTGGGTCAAATGCCACCCAGAGAACAATCAGTACTGACCAGGAGGCAGCGTCATGGAGCACCTTACTTGGTTTATTTGCAGTAGGGTCGAGCACTTCTTCCATTTTGAAGCTCATCCTTCTCTTGGCTTCCTGGACACCGTTTTCCCTCTGTCCTCTCTTTATCTTTCTGGATGCCTGTGCTCAGTCTCATTGCCTGTTAAAGGTCTGTGTAGAGAACAGACAACCATATTAAACCCCTTCCTCACAAGACCTCTCTGTAGCTATTGAATTTAGCCCAGGTCAAAATCAAAGAAGAGAAAGAGGAGAGCTAGCTTGGATGTACCCCAGGGTAAGTCCTTCTCATTCTAGCAATTTGGATCCTTGTGTAAGCAGCTCTTTGCAAAAAACTGCCCTCAGCAGGAAGCCCCTTTTCTTGTCACTCTAGCAAAGCTATATTGTAACTATCTTTTAAACCGGGCACCCCCATGTTCTACTCATCTCCAGCCCAAGCACACCTTTCAAATCTTTTAATTACACAATTCTTTGCCTAACTTGCCTGCACGCAGTGGGGAATGGTGATGACTCTGACCCCCTATCTCAATGATTAACTGAGACTACTTCCCTTTAAACCTTTCATGGCCAAGTAGAATCTTTGGAGATGGTTTTGGGGGGACGTTGAGTCCCCCCATCTCCCCCGGATTGCTGACATTCTGATTAAAGGCACTTTTACTTTCTATCAACATCTTTAAGTATTGATTTGATAAGCGGCAAGCAGCGGAACCCAGTTCACTCGAACACTTGCACTGTCAAAAGTAGCCCCCTGCCATTTCATCTTTTTTTAAAAATAAATTTATTGATTGATTGATTTTGGCTGTGTTGGATCTTCGTTGCTGTGTGTGTGCTTTCTCTAGTTGTAGTGAGCACGGGCCACTCTTCGTTACGGTGCGTGGACTTCTCGTTGCGGCGGCTTCTGTTGTTGCGGAACCTGGGCTCTAGGTGCACAGACTTCAGTAGTTGTGGCACACGGGCTCAGTACTTGTGGCTTGAGGGCTCTAGAGCTCAGGCTCAGTAGTTGTGGCGCACAGGCTTAGTTGCTCCGCGGCATGTGGGATCTTCCCGGGCCAGGGCTGTAACCCGTGTCCCTTGCATTGGCAGGCGGATTCTTAACCACTGCACCACCAGGGAAGCCCTGGCACTTCATCTTAAAGCAAAGTGTGCCCTATTAACAAATTCTTCCAGTACTCAAAGAACTCCTGGTCACTCTTCATATTTTTTATTTTTAAATACATATATTATATAATTATGTATATATGTATGTCTATACAAATGTATGTATTCAGATAGGTTTTCTCTAACATTCAAGGCAATTGTGCAGTATAAAAGAGAAAGATGAAGCAAAGCAACTTGAAAAAAATGGGTCCCAATAGAAATAAAAAATTCAAGAAATGGAAAAGAAATTAAAGGCAATAAAACCCCAACATATATGTACCCTGATTATTAGAATCAGAGAGATTTAAGAGAATTTTATAACCACAGAAAAAGAACAACATACTATGAAATAGGATTTTTAGAGACCAAGATGAGCTATTGGCAATTTAAAAATGTGCTTGCCAAAATTAGAAAAAAAGAAATAGAAGATAACATTTGGGAAATCAATTCGAATGTAGTACAAAAATAAAATATAAAAGGTGTAAGAATCTCAAGCTAGGATCCAATATCTGAATAGTAGGAGTAAAATAAAAGGAGAGTGAAGAACTAGGAGAGAGGAAACTATAAAAGAAATAATGCAAAGACATTTTTCAGAGTGAAAGGAGATGTATCATAAATGTTAAAAGGGCCAGTGTACCACCGAGCATAATAAACTAAAAAGACCCCTACCTAAACACATCAATATGAAGTTTTAGAACCTCAAGGATAATAATAAGATATTTTTAAAATTTTAGGGAGGAAAAGGAAGTTAAGCTACAAAGGAAAGACGGCCTGGTCTAAGACTTTTCATTTACATTACGGTGAGAGAAAATAGAGGAATGATGCCTTCAAGCACTGAAGACAAATCTTTTCCCACCTAGAATCCTAAACTTACCTAGAATACTGTTCAAGTGTGATGGCAGAGTATAGCCATTATCTGATTAGGAAAATTAATACGCCAGGTACCCTTTCTTCAAAAATCTGAAAATGCACATTAACAAAATAATGGTGTCAGCTAAGGAAAAGAATGACCCAGGAAACAATTTCTACATCAGAAAGCAATAAAAGATAAGAAGAACCATCATTAGTGGCCTATGGCAGCCTAGAGGGCAAGCACTCAAGATTTCAGAGGGCCGGAGCTGGCGGGAAAGAGGTCCTGAGGAAGAAGAATGGGACTTTATAGAATTAACAGTAAGATGGAGAACTTGGAAAAAATTGAGGAAAAAATGTAGGCATAAAATTTTATGATCAGCCCTTCCCCAGTTAAAGTATGGGATAATTAGGGGCAGAGACTAAGCAATGAGGAAAATAGGTCTAAAAGGGCTGAAATCTAGATGCCAAATGCTAACTTATGTGGTCAAATTAGACCAGTAATGAGACTACCATCATGTTGGACCAATCACTTTCTGAGGAACAGCTATCAGTTTCATACCAGGATTGATTCCAGAAGCACACCCATAGTCTCTCTCCCTGAGGAAATTACAGTCTGGTAGAAAATCAAGATAGAAATGAGATAATACTGTTTGCTTCCAAAATTCAGTGGTGACCCCACGTAGAGCAGAGCTTGGCCTATGGTCCACATATACAGAGCACGTTTGCAGAGCTGGGGGCGATTCCCCTGTGGCAGGCCAAAACTTATGAACTAAGCTCTCCCTTTGGCCACTCCTGTCCTCAATTTAAAGTAATGTAGGCATGGAATAAAGACTGATGTACATCTCCTCTTGTCCCTGGAAATAACTGCTTTGCTATTACAGGTCTCATTTTCCTTTCAATTCCAGGTTTAACTGCCCTGACTGCAACAAAGGCAATTCCTCTGCCAGGGTCTTCATCAGTCTAGTTCCTGGAGAAACAACAGTTTGGGAGCTGAGTCCAGCACTCTATCTCGTAGGGCACCAGTTTGGCTCCCTATAAAGAGATAAGGCCTTCTGACATTTCAGACTCTGCTTTACCCTAGCTCAGTGCCTCTGTCTTTCTCCTCCCATTTTCTCCACGTTCTTTTTATGATATAGACTGATTGTCCTTTAACATATATCTTCATACTACTTGTTCTTCCTTCTATCTTTTCTTGACTTGGTCTGCTTCTCTAGACTGACATACTTTCAACCTATGCTATTTGTTCCTCCTTCCTATTTTGTCGCATATCTTCAGCTTTATTTGTCTTGCCCTTCTCTGTCCTGCCTTGTTTTTTCATTCATTCATTCAGAAATATTAGGCACTGCAGTAGGATTGGGGATAAAAAGTGAAATGGTCCTTGTTCTAAAAGATTTCACAAATCTTATGGGGAACAATTAAGTGGAAGAATAGAAGATGTAAGGCCTTCAATCGAGGTACAATAAAAGTGTTTTGGAGATGCATAGGTCTTAGTACAAGAAGAGCATAAACCAGTTTTCCCTGATGCTTAGGTAAAGCTTTCCTGAGGAAGTACAGAGTGAGCTGGATTTTGAGGGATGAGTAAGAGTTTAATAAAAGAGGGCCTGGGATAAGAAGGGAAACTTACTCTAGGTGAAGGGAATAGAATATACAGAGTTGCAAATTGAGCTACTCTTATATCTGTAGTTACCTCTAGCTATATTTGACTCTTCTTGGGAAAGCACCAGGAATACCAGCATCAGCACCTCCATTGTTGTGTGGTGGAGTGGTCAAAAGAATTTTTCTGAACAGCTCTTACACTGGATAGGAGAGCTTATATCAACTCTCATTGAAACTCCCCCTTCTTCAACCTCTTCTTCCAGAATTTCTCAGGGTACCATCTTATTCCCAATATGGGCAATGGTGAAATTTGTAAACAAACTCATCTTTTCAAATATTAAACAGACTTTTTGTAATGAAAGACATTAGAGGGATTTTTAAGCCTATATTTTGAGAGGTTCAAACAATAGTCTCTGAGGGCAACTTACCAAATGCATTAGAGAAAGTCATTTGGAAACCTCTTTACTGCTTTCAGAAACAAGAGAATTGAACTTCTCTTTTGCAGCCAATTCTCTGCAGACACACACACACACACACACACACACACACACACACACAAATAAAGGTTTACTAACACTCTTTCTCCTGAGAACACTATCTACTGTGAACAGTGCCAACAGCTGAAAGCATCGAGCCTGCCCTCGCGCTGTGAGAACACGGCTCTCTCCCAGAGTTTTCCCAGATGCTCATTAAAATCCAAAGAGTACCCCACAGGATGTGTTGTTTAGTCCAACATCATAGCTTTCAGGAAGAAAAGAATTTCAACTCGGTGTGGGAAGATGGACAAAGTCGAACACCATGGTAACTGGGTCAAATTAACTCTTTTAAATAGGAGCTACCAGCAAACGAATGGCTGCTGACCACGCATAGCCATTGAAAGCATTACAGCTTAACTTCTGCCCTGTGGAAATTTTGCTCTTCCCCAAACTCCACGGCGCTCATTTCCCTTACTCCCTCCATCTCTGTGGCTTTTCCCTTTTACTCTTCTTTCCTCATCTCAGTAACTGATTGATGTTTTACTCCTATCAGATTGGCCTCTCTGGAATATCTCACAGATCTAGAAAACATGTTTACTTCTTCACAACTACTGTACCCATAAACTGGAACCGCTTCTTCCCAGGCTTATATCACACATGGGAAAGAGCCACTTGCCTAACATTCTTGTCACACAACGCACAGTATCACCAGAATGCTTCGTTTTTTTGCACAGCAGGAGTCTTGGGGAGATGGGTAGAGAGAAGGGCACTAAAAATAGTTGTGCCCTCCTCTAAGTTGGATACTTATTTTATATGCTGAGTTATAATTTTTTCTGCTTTATTTGTTTTATTGCTCAAATTGTTCCAGCTTTGGCCACTGAGCAACCCTTCTATTGGCTCCTATATACCTCTGACACACTTCTATCAATGTCAGTTTATTTATTTATTTTCCACTCCCTTACTTTCTAGCATTACAAGATGCTCCAGGCTCATCTTGTATATTTCTTGCCCCAGTCCTAGAATCAGCCATTTCTTCAGGGATACCTGGTCCTTTTTTATTAGAAATAGTATTAGAAACCAAGATCTGAACACTAGTTGCTCAGTAACTTTAAGAGTTTAAAAGAGTCCAGAGACTAAAAGTTTTTTAACTGCTGCGCTCTTCTAGTACAAGAACCACTTAAAAATTATGAATAATTAACCTATATGGATGTATGGGAGGAAGTAGTGTATTGAAAAGAGTACAAAGTTGGGCTTGAGTCTAAGCTCTATGCCTTAGGGACAGTGTAAGCTTGTATAACTTAACCTACTCTTCTAACTAATTCCTCAAGCTCACTCAAACTTGACAAATGAGCTTTCACTTCTTTGTATTTTCCCAAAGCATAATAAGAAAATCTTATGACAAATATCAAGCAGTGAGTTATACACATGTATATTTTTTAAAATAAAATATTTCTACTTAATGATATTTCATGATCTATAGTAGTTATTTACTCAGGCACTATGAGTAATTTTAATCCATTATATCATTTAATTGTTGCAGCAGCTCTATGAAGTTTGTACTATTCTTATTCTCATTTTAGAGGTAAGTAAACTGAGGCTCAGTTAGGTTAAGTTAAAGTAGAAAGAGCCTAACAGTGTGGCAAGTGCATATCTGGTTCTAATTAATGTTACTTCTCTTGTCTTCTTTCAAATATGTAACAAAAAATTATTAAAGAGTAAACTTTTGGCCTGTCTCACAGGCCAGGGAGTTGCTTACCATATTTTACTCTTGCCAGGGTGCCTCACAGAGTCAAGCATGCTATGGCCTTACTAGTGAGTCCCCTGGCCGGAGGCCATTCTCTTCTTGCCAAAGTTAAAGTGGCCTATATAAAGTGGCCTCTTCCCGAGCTGGTACAACAAGGACATAAGTAACAATAACCACCAAAATAACAATATAATAGTAGTTGAGATTCTATTCTGTGTCAACCACTGTGCCAAATATTTAATATTCATCATCTTCTTACATTGTCACCACCAATATTTCATGTCTTAACTATTTTTTTAGGTGAGAAAACTGAAGCTCAGAGTGATTAATTTTATTTCCCAAAGAGATACAAATTGTAAATGGCAGAGCCAGTGTTTGAAGCCAGGACTGTGTGATTCTCAAACCCATTTACTTAGCATTATACAGGGAAGAACAGCAGTTGCTGGCAACAGAAGGCTGCTCAGGGCATTTTTCAGAACCCAGTAACAGCAAGAAGCTTCCCTGAAGTTCTAGGGCTGCAAAGATTTTGTGCAATGCAGATGAGGAGTAGGGCTTCTGAGAGCTGTAGAAAGATAGCTGACGAAGGCTTTATGCTCCAAGTCTGACACTGAACAACTGCAGATAGATCTGCTGAGAAGTTTCAGCAGTAGGCACAGAAGTTCTCAAACAGGGAAGCAGAGATCAATGGGCACAGGAAAGGGGACCAGTGTATGACACAGAAGTAGGATGAATGAGAATTTAGGTAGGACTAGGGCAGACATTCCTGGCAAAATGCATCATCATTTTCATACTGAGGAGAGATTGGATCTTAACCCTTGACTTATACTCTCTTTTATTTATAGTTTGGATATATGCATCATGGCAGACAATATTTTTTAAAAAGACTTTTTGGTGGTTAATTTTATGTGTCAACTTGACTGGACCTTGGATACCCAGACATTTGGTCAAACCTTATTCTGGGTGTCTATGGTGGGGGAGAAGTGCTTCTATATTCTTTTCAAGTCACGTAAGAGGGCCTCCAACAGAGTCACATAGAGAACTTGGTTTCTTACTGCAGTGAGAAATCTAGAGGACAAGAGATGGCTGGCTAGCTGCTTTGATGGCTGAGGGAAAAGAGTTTGATGCTAGGATAAGTTTGGACTAGCCTCTTGCCTTTTGCTGGGGCAAAGGATGCTAATTTCTTGTGGACTTAGAGGTGGGTTAAGTGGGGACAGACAGACCTGCCCTATAGATCTTCTTAATTCTTTTCAAGAATACTACATGAAAGAATGATGGAGCATCTGTTTAGAGTAAGTCATCAATGCAAGAAGGGGTGAGGGATGAACACTTGCCCAGAGGAAAATGAATCACCTGTTCGTGAGAATGTTCCCAGGGGTCTCAGAAGAATTCACAAGGTATACATCAGCTTTATGCACCTGCCTGGCTCTGACTGCTGGGATCCATCTTAATGTGGAACAGTCAACTCAGAAATGCTCTGCTCCTTCAACACTAGCCCAGCCTCTTCCTCAATCTCTGCTCCAACCCAAAAGGGGTGAGGAAACTTGCTCAGCTAAATGGGACTGAAGACTAGAAGTTGCGAGAAGAGAAGAAAGACTGCCTCTCCTCTGACCTTCTACCTACAGAAGACCCTAACTGAGGGAGAAAAGACAATTTAAATATTGATAGTTTGAAGTTTTGATTATTAAATGGGATTAGATTTCTAAATTGAAACTGTACTTCAATAGATATTCAGTCAGTAATTATTAAGAAACTGTTATGTGATAGGCACTGTTATAGATTTGGGGGATAAAACTGTGAGCAAAAAACAGGGAAAAGTTCCTTCCCTCATGGACCTTGCATTCTAATAGAGAGCTGCAGATAATAAAGAAATGAATAAGTTAAATTTGTGCTGTATCAGATGGTGATATGTGCCGTGGAGGAAACAAAGCAGGGAAAGGAGTAGGGAGTTCCAGGTATGGGTGAGTAGGTGACCATGAGAGGCCTCTTGCTAAGATGACACTTCCTGTTAATATTTTCTGTTGAATTTATTTTATAAAAGTGAAGTTGTGTCTTCTGTTATTTTTAAAAATTGTATTAGGGTAAGTAATGCTAGCTGTTATTCAGGCAAACCATGCAATCTTATTCTCTTAACATTATAGAAGTTTACTTTTAGCTTGTGTCACAGGCCGTTGTGAGTCATAGTCATTCAGGGACTCGGGCTTCTGGCTTACAGTGGCCTGTCCAGCCCCCTAAGCGCTCAGAGCCAATGCATGTGGAGAAAGCACGGCTAGGCTTTACTGTGTTGGCCTAGAAGAGACAAACTTCGCTCTCACCCACATCCACTGGCAAGAATAAGTCACCAGGCTATGCCTGTTGCAAGAGGGTTTTGTTTATGGGGAAGAAAACATGGATTTTGGAGAACATTATGAGTCTTGGGCCCACAGAGAGCTTGTTGTTTTGAGCGGATGCAAATAGATAGTTAAACTCAAATATTGGGACACTTTGGGCTGCAAGGCTGGCAAATTACTTTAAGCAAAAATGCCTGATGGATCTATTTCTGATGATGTGTGCAACATGTTATATGTAATTATTTCAAGTACTAGAATGCAAGACAAAAAAATTAACGAAAGTTTTATTGTTGGGGTAGAACAGTTACGAATACCTTTTTCTCCTGTACTCTTTTTTATTCTTCCTTTCTTATACAATGAAAATAGGGAAAATGTAGTTCAAAATAAAGTAAAAAATTTGCTTGACTTAATGTTTGTTATATTTTTATAGAATGTCATCAAAGTAGCAGAAAGTTTTTATTCTAAATTAAAAATATAATTTATCTAAAAATATGTGTCCTGAGGCACGGGTCCCCGCAACCCCCAGGGCCGAGAACCGGTGCTGGTCTGCAGCCTGTTAGGAAGCGGGCCGCACAGCAGGAGGTGAGCGGTGAGCCAGTGAAGCTTCATCTGCCACTCCCCCATCACTCCCCCCTCCCCCATCTGTAGAAAAATTGTCTTCCACGAAACCGGTCCCTGGTTCCAAAAAGTTTGGGGACTGCCGTAACGGTTCTTATTTATTGAACAATGTATCAAGAAGTGAAAGGGCATTTGTAATATTGCATGTACCTAAGGAGTTAAAGATTGTAAACGTACCCAACATCATATCTTGCTCTGTTTTAATACCAGATTATTGGTAGGTATCATTTACTTCAAGAAAAACAGGGAAAGTGTTTCAGTTGAAATGTAGACTAAATCCACATGAACAACATGTAAAGAAGTGTAAAATTATATTTTGAGTGCTATGCATGCAGCTAGTATGTCATTTCCCAACATTTGAGCATCCATCTTTTTCCCAATATTTGTTGATTAGTTGACCTAATAAGTTCCACTAACCAAGATCAGTAGAGCTGAAAGATTATTATCTCTCTTAAAAAACTCTGGGGATTAAGTTAATAGACATTTATCTGTTAACTTAGGCTTTTAAAATCTTTTTTTGTTTTTTGCCATAGAAGCTTCAGATTAAATAGTATATACCATCGTTACACTTAGCATAGAAGAAATGGCATCAGCTTTAGATTTTAAAAACACTAATAATAAACCATTTCGATAGAGTTGAAGACATTCTATACTTTTCTCTGATCCCACTCACTCTCCTCTCTGCCCAAAAGTAACCTCCACTCTGAGTTTTGTCTTTATTACTTACTTATGTCTTTATAACACTTTTACTTATATATACACCCATAAAAATATGTATTATTGCTTGGATTATTTTAAAACTTTAAGTAAATAGTATTATATTGTACAGATATTTATGCACCTTTTTCTCTCCACATTATTTTCAAGATCTTTTTCTTGATGATATCAATGATCTTATTTCATGAATATTCATTACCATATAATATTCCTTTGTGAACATGCAAAATATAGTTATCCATTTCCTATTGATTGCCACTTAGATTGTTTCCAATTCTTCTTTCTGAATAATGCTAAATAAATAGTCTAGTATGAGCCTCTGTGAAAATGTGGGAGAGTGTTACTAGAGTATGTACTTTGATAGAGAATTATTGGTAAATTGCTCTGTAGAGGTTAATAATGACGATCCTATGAGCAGTGTATGTGAAATCCAATTGGTTTAAAATTAGACGCTGTCAGAGTTTTAAATTCTTATCAAACTAGCAGGAGAGAAGTGTTGTCTTTTTGGTTTTTTTTGCAGTACGCGGGCCTCTCACTGTTGTGGCCTCTCCCGTTGCGGAGCACAGGCTCCGGACGCACAGGCTCAGTGGCCATGGCTCATGGGCCCAGCCACTCCGCGGCATGTGGGATCTTCCCGGACCGAGACACGAACCCGCGTCCCCTGCATCGGCAGGCGGACTCCCAACCACTGCGCCACCAGGGAAGCCCTGTTGCCTTTTTTTTTTTGCTTCTTCCTGATTGCTAATGAATTCGAACATCTTTCTACACTGTCATTGGCAATTTAAATTTCTGCCCCTGTGAATTGACTATTCATAAGCTTTACTCATTTGTTTATTCGATTGCCTTTTCTTAGTGATTCATAAAAGATTTATAAATTTCAGCTTTCTCAATTATATGTGCATCAAATTTATTCCGTCAGCTTGTGGTTTCTCTTTCAATTTTATTTAGTGTCTTTTGTCATATGGAAGTTTCATCCAAGGTCTTAAAAGTATTCTCCTGTAGAGTCGTCTAAAATGTTAAGGTTTTTCTTTTTGAATTTAGATCGTGAATCAGTAGATTGTTGTGTATGATGTGAGTTATAATTTTTTTCCATGTACTCATTTGTCTTAGCACCTTATAATGGATGGAATATATCTCCGCTGGTTTATAGTGTGACTGCGGTCATTTATCAGGATTCCTATGCCTGTGGATTGTTTCTGGCTCCTTATGTCACAGGCTGGAGGTTCAGAAGCAGTGCTGAGATGTAGTTTGGTGTGCAGGGTATTTATTAGGGATTGGCATCTATGGAGGGAAGAGGAGGAAGTAGGATTGCGCAGGTGAGAAGTCAACTTGTGATGCATGGTATGAAATAAAATTCATATTTTATGGCAAGAAAAGAAAAATTTAAACATGAAAATTTTTTTCTGCCCTTTGGCCTCCTCTCTCCCCTTTACTGTGCATTCTGTATCTGCATAATGCATCGACCAAACCTCCCATCCACAGAAAAACCTGATTGACCACAAACAGCAACATTCTCCTAGACCAACAAGACAACTCCTTAAAAGATAACATTCCTTCTTAATCTTGTAAGGGGCCATGATGACCCATGGCCCACTATTCGCTAGATTGTGTGAACTGTCAATAATATGTCATTCAATGTACAGCCCTCTGTCTGAAACCTATATAACTGTGCTTTGACCTCTAATGGACGGAAAAGTTCTCAGAGCTTTCTGAGAGGCTGTTCCCAGGTTATAATTCTCAATTTGGCTTGAATAAAATTTTCCATTTCTTTCTTAGGTCGACTGATTAATGGCTAAGAAAGACTCAGCTAACCCTACAGAATGCTCTGAATATAACAACCCCTAAAAATTGTACCCCAGTGGGCAAAAAGCTCCAGCCTTTATACCCTCTCCACAATCAGTCCTTGGATTTGGGTCGCTCTGGGAAAGGTGTGCCATGGGGAAGGCAGCCCTCTGCTGAGGCAAACCCTGAAGGATCTGACACCAGAAGCCAGCCACACACAGCGTTAGTAGCAGCTCATACAAGGTCTTTCCGAAAGAAGGCAGACCTCTAATTTCTGCTTTGCAAATAGGTTCATCTGTACCATTTTTCTACATTCCACATATATGTGTTAATATATGATATTTGTTTTTCTCTTTCTGACTTACTTCACTCTGTATGACAGTCTCTATATGTATGGACACCAAGGGGGGAAATGAGGGGAAGGATGAATTGGGAGATTGGGATTGACATATATACACTACTATGCATAAAATAGATAACTAATGAGAACCTGCTGTATAGCACAGGGAACTCTACTCAATGCTCTGTGGTGACCTAAATGGGAAGGAAATCCAAAAAAGAGGGAATACATGTATACAAATAGCTGAGTCACTTTGCTGCACTGCAGAAACTAACACAACATTGTAAAACAACTATACCCCAATTAAAAAAAAAAAGAAAGAAAGGAAAGAAGGCAGACCTCATGGAGCATCTTCCAGTCCACCACATTATTCTGTTCTATTTGTGTATTATTCTTTCTTTATGTTAAGAAATAATATTTAGTAGTATATTTTAAATCTCTATACCTGGCTAGTCTTCAGAACCCATTACCTATGTTTAGCCCTTTTTTTTCTATTTTGAGGTTTGTATACCAAGTTCCAAGAAAAACTCTAGATTTTTATTGAAATTGCATTGAACAAATAATTCAGAAGGAAATGATGTCTTTATGATATTATCTTGCTATAAAATATATAACACAGGATATATAATTAAACTTAATTTATAGTTTATTTTATGACCTTTATAAAGTTTTACACTTTTTCCATGAATTTTCACATTTTATGTTAAATCAGCTCCTACTTATCTTAAGGTTTTTGTAGCTATTTTAAATGAGATTTTTCTCTTTTGCTGTTTCTAAAGTTTTATTACTGATATATTGGAACTCTTGGTTTTTTATGTTCATTCTGGAAAAAGTGTTGAACTTTGTTAGTTCTAATGATTTGTCTATAGATTCTTTCATATTTTCTATGTAAAAAATCATCATCTTCAAGGTAATAAACTTTTTTTGCCTAATATCATCTTTCAGTTCTTATGCTTTTAATTTCTTTATATTGTCTCCTTGCAATAGCTAAAATTTGGTGTATAATTTTGAATGGAAGCTTTCTCATTTTAAAAGGAATGATTTTTAAATTTCATCATTAAATTTTACTTTAGATTTAGGCTTTTCATAGGTAATTTTCATATGTTCAAGATAGTCTCAGCTTGCTAAGTTTTTTCAATGAATGAGTGTTGACTAACATTGTAGGCTTACAGACATCTTCTGAGATGGATTTTTTCTTTTACCATCTTAATGCTGTGTTCTACATCATTAGATTTTCTGATGTTGTATACTCCTTTGTTCCTGGGTTAAAACCAAGTTGCTTATGATTCATCTTTCTTTATTTGCATTTTATATTAGAATTTTACGTAGCATGTTTACATGTGTTCAAAAGTGAGATTGGCCTATAAATTTCTTATCTTGTGCTATCTCTGTCTGATTTTAGTTTCCAGTTATTCTAGTACTATAAAATGAGGCACTTCACCCATTTAGAACATTCTTTGAAATAATTTGTTGCAATAAAAAATTATTTTTTTTCTTTGTCAGCTTGGCAAAATAAATCCTATATAGAAGCAGTGGGAGCCTGGCGATTCTGTGGGTAAGTGAGGTCATTGAGGGTAAGATTTTTTTGTTTTAATTTATTTTCTTTCTGTTTTTTTTTTTTTTTTTTTGGCTGCGTTGGGTCTTAGCTGCTACAGGTGGGATCTTTCTTTGCAGCACGTGGGCTTCTCTCTAGTTGTGGCATGTAGGTGTTTTCTCTCTCTAGTGCAGCGTGTGGGCTCTGTAGTTTGCAGCATGTGGCTCTTTAGTTGAGGCGCACGAGCTCAGTAGTTGTGGCATGTGGGCTTAGTTGCCCTGCAGCATGTGGAATCTTAGTTCCCCCACCAGGGATCGAACCCGTGTCCCCTGCATTGGAAGGCGGATTCTTTACCACTGGACCACTAGGGTAAGAATTTTAATTATCAATTCAATTGATTTACTGGTCATTAATTCATTCACGTTTCCAATTTTTCTAGAGCAGCTATTTAAGCTTTTAAAATTTAAAAAATCTTTAATGAAGCTGTGGTCATGTCCTCCTTTCATTATATGTTTTATTCGAGTCAGCTTTTTCCTTGGTCAATATCTATAAATATTTATGTTAGATAGTTTGCTTTTTTGATATAATACCAACTTTGTTGAATCAATTATTACCTTATTTATTTTCACTTTTATCCTAATTATATCTTTTGTTTTGTTCTTTATGTTATTTCTATTGTTGTTTTGCTAGCTGCTTGACTTAAATGCTGAAATCATTTAAAAAACCTTTCTTAATTAAAAAAGTGTATTCAAAGCTATACTAGTTCTGTTAAGACTGCTTTCAGTTATAACTAACAGGTTTATAGGTTGGTCTTTTAATTTCAATTTTAAATACTTTTTCATGACCAATATGATTTGATCTTTATCAAACAAGCTGTTTAGACTTGCATATTTAAATTACCAATCATATGTGCTTTTAAAATGAACTGTCATAAATTACTGATATTTTGTGCTAGGTTCAATGGTTATTGAGAGGAAACATCAGTAGAATCATGCACTTAATGATGCAGAATTATGAATTAGTTAAAGGCTAATGTGTTAATCAAAATTATTCTTTTTATTATTATCTTTATTATGTGGTAATATGACAGCCAGTCATAAACAACATTGTGCTTGGTAATGATGATAGCTTTCCAGGGGAAATATTCTGTTAAGAATATGAGAACTAGGGCATAAACTCTTAGTGTTTCCAAAAGATTAGAAACCTATTTGGTCTCAATTTTTTAAACATGTGACTTGGATAGTCAGTCCTGTTTAATTGTCTCATAGCTCAGTGCTTTTAATGATCTAAATACTTCCATGCAAAGGAAGGAATATACATATTTTTCAATTGTAGATAAGATGGAAAGGAAAAATACATTTCTACAGATTATTATGACAAGTTCAGTAAGTTAATATCATTTACCAAAGAAATTATTGTCTGTCTATTGCACATGTGCAAAAATTTACCCCTGAACATCTATGGATTAGATATACTTTCTATACTTTCTAAACTTAAATTCCAGACTTATTCAGATTTTGCCAGTTTTTCTACCAACATACTTTTTCTCTCCCAGGATCCAGTCCATGCTGCATTTAGATGTCATGTCTCCTTAGTGCACTCCAACTGGTGACAATTTCTCAGTTTTGCCTTGTTTTATTTATGTATATAAGCATGTATGTATGTATTACAATTTTAATAATTTTGAGAAATATTGCTAGGGTTGGTATTTTGTAGAATGTCCCTCAATTTGAGTTCATCTAATGTTTCTCATGTTAGACTGGGGTTTGTGGCAGACTATTTTGATTTTTTTTTTTATCAAAAGAAATCCATGGACAGAAAAAAAAATCATGGCTTCAGAGTCCTTTTTTTTTTTTTTAACCAGAAGGTAATTTAAATGAAATTATAATTTTATGGTGTAAATTGTTGGATCTGAATAGTGATGAAGAATTGAAGATGACATTTTGAAAATTCAGTGTCATTTGCTTCATTTTGGATAAAAGCTTAAAAAAATCCTGAGATCTCTTTTGAATTTGACTTCTCTACTACTAATGTTATTAAAACAAAACAGATGAAACATTTTATAAGTATATTAACCCCTTTGAGGAGTATTTTTGCCAATCTATTTTAAACTAGATAAATTAATAGGCAAAAAGAAAGCCTATTTGTCACATCAAAAACTTCAAATATTTATCGATATACATTGATATCATTCAAAGTGTTTAAGAAGGAGAAATCATTATTTCACTAATAACTATTTGCAGAATTTCAAAAAGTTGCTAATGTAATAGTGATTCTGTATCTTTCTAAAAATTTTTATTGAAGTATAGTTGATTTACAATGTTGTATTAGTTTCAGGTGTACAGCAAAGTGAATCAGTTGTACATAATATACATCCACTCTTTTTTTGTGTGTGTGTGTGTGTGTGGTACGTGGGCCTCTCGCTGTTGTGGCCTCTCCTATTGCGGAGCACAGGATCCGGACGCGCAGGCTCAGCGGCCATGGCTCACGGGCTCAGCCGCTCCGCGGCATGTGGGATCTTTCCGGACCGGGGCACAAACCCGTGTCCCCTGCATCGGCAGGCGGACTCTCAACCACTGCGCCACCAGGGAAGCCCCATCCACTCTTTTTTAGATTCTTTTCCCATATAGGCCATTACAGAGAACTGAGTTCCCTGTGCTATACAGTAGGTCCTTATTAGTTATCTATTTTATGTATAATAATGTGTATATGTCAATTTCAGTCTCCCAATTTATCCCTCCCCTCCCTTATCCCCTGGTAACCATAAGTTTGTTTTCTACATCTGTGACTCTATTTCTGTTTTGTAAATAAGTTCGTTTGTATCCTTTTTTTAGATTCCACATATAAGCGATATCATATGATATTAGTCTTTGTCTGACTTGCTTCACTCATTATGACAATCTCTAGGTCCATCCATGTTGCTGCAAATGGCATTATTTTGTTCTTTTTTATGGCTGGGTAATATTCCGTTGTGTATATGTACCACATCTTCTTTATCCATGCATCTGTTGATGGACATTTAGGTTGCTTCCATGTCCTGGCTATTGTAAATAGTGCTGATTCTGTATTTTAATTGTCTATATGCAAACTTTCAAAGTAGATGTATAATTTTGGACATTATTTTCTTTTTTCTTTTTTTTTTTTTTTTTTTGCGGTACGCGGGCCTCTTACTGCTGTGGTCTCTCCAGACGCACAGGCTCAGCAGCCATGGCTCACGGGCCCAGCCGCTCCGCGGCATGTGGGATCTTCCCGGACCGGGGCACGAACCCATGTCCCCTGCATTAGCAGGCAGACTCTCAATCACTGCGCCACCAGGGAAGCCCTATTTTTTCTTATATTGTGTTCATTCTGATTATATTTATTAAAATGTAGTTTTATGTCTATTGAATATCATAAAAATTTGCTTGTATTTTGCATGTCTGGATTTTTTCCATTTAACTTACTATAATAATTCATTTTTATTTTACTTTAGAAAAGTATCAGATTGGAAAAAATATGATTCTTTACCAAAATTAGTTTGATTTGCATTGGTCTAGACTGTATCTTATCTGCTGCATTTAAAATTTTTTAACAACTTTTTTTTTTCCTTCCAAGATTTTTCATGTCTACTGATCCTTGTTACATTGCTTTTGCTTAAAAAATTCAGTTCTAGGGTCTTCCCTGGTGGCACAGTGGTTGAGAATCTGCCTGCTAATGCAGGGAACACGGGTTCAAGCCCTGGTCTGGGACGATCCCACGTGCCGCTGAGCAACTAGGCCCGTGAGCCACAACTACTGAGCCTGTGCATCTGGAGCCTGTGCTCCGCAACAAGAGAGGCCGCGATAGTGAGAGGCCCGCACACCGCGATGAGGAGTGGCCCCCGCTTGCCACAACTAGAGAGAGCCCTCACACGGAAACAAAGACCCAATGCAGCAAAAATAAATAAATAAATTACTAAACTCCTACCCCCAACATCTTAAAAAAAAAAAAATTCAGTTCCACTTTAAAGGAAGTTTTATTTTCTCTTTTTTAATTTTATTTTTTATCAATATATATTTTTATTGAAGTATAATTGATTTACACTGTTGTGTTAATTTCTATTGTACAGCAAAATGATTCAGTTATACATATATACACAATTCTTTTTTTAATATTCTTTTCCATTATGGTTTATCATAGGATATTGAATATAGTTTTCTGTGCTATACAGTAGGACCTTGTTGTTTATCCTATTTTCTCTTTAAATATCTAATTTACATTAATTTTAAGGTATTTTTCCAGACTGTTTCATAAAAGTAATTTCACTTGAAGTAAATTCATTAGCTGCTTGTTGATTTTTTAAAATTTCTTAGCATTAGATATTTTGGAATTTTGGTTTTCAAGTCTTATTTTGAGTAGAAAATTTTCTATGTGTTTGCTTTTTATTTTATATTTTTTGTCACTCTCTCTGCAAACACTTTTCTGGCTTTGAGTTTTGTATAACAGTTGCATCCCTCCAGACTCCCTGGCTGCTGGTCCAGAATCAGGTCCTATAAGTGCATCTGGGATCCTCTGCCATCATGGTTAATGGGATTATGAAGATCCTGTTATCAGACAAATGGGCAACTTGGTTCAGCTCCTAAATTTATGCTTTTTGTGTTTCCTTGGGTCAGCATCCTTCTAAAACCACATCACATTATTTCCAGTGACACCTGTGGTCCTGGCTTCAAGCAGATTTAGGCTCGGGTTTCCTAGCTCTTCAATCTCCCACCCACAAAGAACACCTTTGACCTTTTCTATCCCAGGGGAACAGAATGCCTGGCCCCAACTGCCTGCTCCCGGATGAGGTGCCAAATTGGCCTCTCTGCCTTCTGTTCTGCTCATGATTTTAGGTTTTGTTCTATTTTGGACATTGGTGATGTTGAGTCTGGAATTCCTATTTCATATCCATCATCACTATAACAGCAACAAATAAATTTAACCAAAGTCTGAATCTATAGATCCATTTTGACAAGAAGTCTTCAATGTTTCTCAACTCAAATGTTTTATTAGGAAACTTTCATAAGCTGCATTTAATATATTTTCATTATTTCTTTAGTCATACAGACACCATCACTAGTGCTACCTGATTCAGAATTTCCATTGTTCAGCCTGTGATGATTAACTAAAACACAAAAAATTCTTGCTCCAGACATTGAAATTCAAATGAACTAAAGCCTGATCCCAAATTCTATTTCATTGCCTCCTCTCACACTTTCAATAACTGAAATAATGTAATATGAAAAAAACATGGCATCGTAGAAATTTGGTGTGTTAATTCCTCTTAGTCACATCAGAAAAGTAGCAAAATACATCACTCTTTTTTACAATGAAGTTTGCTTTCAATTATTAGTAATCTTTCCTTGCTGGCCTGTATCATCATTTTTTCAACATTTTTATGCCTATTTTTATGCCATGATATGACGTTTGTGCTGCATGTCAAAACTTAAAGATGCTTAAAGTAAGGTTGGACAGGTAGAATTTTTCTGTGAATGAGTTATAGTGCTACTAAAGTGATATTTTCCTCTTTAGATATTAACCAGTCTAAAGGTGATATATTCATTATCTGTGTTTTATGATATAGAAGATAGCTTTGCATGGTAAAACCTCCCAAATATATCTCTTGTCTACCTTCCTACTACTTCAGTGATTCTCCTTTTCACATAGTAGAGACCTCATAGCCTTTTCTCTTGCCGACCTCCTGTTATCCTGTTTTCTCCTGTCTCAATTCTGCCGACTCTGTCACCGTTTTCATCCTGATTTCTCTCCACAAGCCTCTATTTCAGCCTTGTCTCACTCCTGCAGGGGGCTCTTTCAGGTCCTTACCCTTTTCTTTGCTCATCCCTCATCTCTCTGAGTTTGTTCTTGTCATTATGTAATTTAACCCTCACTCTGATTCTACAGGGTGATTCACCTCCTTGCACTTCCATTGTCCTTTTTTCAATCATGCCGTTCCCCCCTTCTATTAGCTTTTTAGTTATATTTCCTTTTATATTCTTCTATGAATTGCACTAGGGTTTACTGCATGCATGCTTGACTTATTAGAGTCAAATATTTTTTAAAATGCTTTTATCATTTTCTGTACAAAGCAAAGAATGAACACTAACTCCTTTTATTCCTTCCACCTTTTGTGTTATTGTTTTCATGTATTTTATTTCTACGTATATTAAAATCTCCGCAATAAAACATTATCATTGTTTTACACTATAAATATTCATTTAGATTTACACATGCATTTAACCTCTTTATTAATCTTTTTCTTTGTAGATTTTTTTACCCTTCCTTTGGGGATTATTTTCTTTACCTGGAGCATTCTCTTTATTGTTTATTTCTTATGCTGTTGATTGTCTGGTGATGATTTAGTTTTTTTTTTTTTTTTGTATGACAATGTCACTATTTTATCTTTACTTTTGAAGCGTATTTTTGCTAACTCGAGAATTCTAGACCATGAATTAACTTTCTTTCCTCACGTTAGAGATCTTGTTCATTGCGTTCTGGCTTCCACTGTTTCTATTGAGAAAATGGCCATCAGCATTATTGTTGCTCCTTTAAAGGTAATGAGTCTTTTTACTATGGCTACTTTTAAGATGTTCACTTTGGCTATAGTTGATCAGTTTTTATGTGATGAGCCAGCAATAGAGATTCCTGAATCTGTGACATGTCTTTTTTGGAAAATTCTTAGTCAATATCTCTCCCAAAATTGCTTCTTCCCCATCATCTCTATCCTCAACTTCTGGAACCCCAATTACATGTATGTTAAATTTTTCACTTTGTCCTCTATCAGGGTCAGGAAAGTACAGTTCCAGGGCACAGTTCTGCTCACCACCTCTGTTTGTAAATGAAGGCTGTTGGAAGACGGCCACACCCATTTGTTTATGTCTTATCAATGCTGCTTTTGTGTTACAACTGAAGAGTTGAGTAGTTGTGACAGAGGTCACATGACCCACAAAACCTAAAAAGAAAAAGCTTGACAAGCCCTGTCTTGTAATACTATTTAACTTATTTGTGTGTTTTCCACCCTTTTTTTTCCTTTTGTACCCTTCCGTCTGGATATATTGGCCTATCTTTCAGTACACTAATCCTCTAATCTTCTTTTCTGCTCTGTCTAATCTGCTACTGAATCCATGTATTGAGTTCTTAAATTCAGTTATTATATTTTTCAGCTCGGGAATTTCCATGTAATTCCTTTTTATATATTTTTGATTTCTGGTGAAATTTTCCATTTTGTAATTTATTTGTTGAACATGTTAATCACACTTATTTTAAAGTTCATATTTTGTAAACCAATATCTGGTATTATAATATGTATGGAACTATTTCTGTTTTCTGTTTTTTCTCTTGGCTTTTATTTATTTTGCTTTGAGTCATGGCAACTTTTCTTCAAAGGCCAGACATAGTAGTTGAAAAAGTGTAGAGATATTCTGGGACTCTGGTTAAAATGAACTTCATCGACAGAGAAGTTTCTTTCTGGTTGGCAGCTACAGTAGAAAAGATTACTTCAATCCAGAATAGCATTAAGCTGGTTGGAAGCTGGTTTTTAGACTTCTGTTAGGGTTGGTCATTTTCACATAATCCTTACTCTTACAGTGTAGTTCTTCCAAATGTCCTGGTTGGGTGCCTGGGGTATTTACCAGTGCCCTTCCTCCTTTGTGTATCCTGAAGTGTATGTTTTGTCTTCCCAGCTTCATGAAATTTCCACTAGTACTGCTCAGCTTCATAGTCTCTTAACAGGCCCTTTCTGATCACCTTCTCATTCTGTCTAGCTTGTTACAAATTACCACAGAAGACAAGGGTGCGTATCGTTCTCTAATGAGCTTCCCTTTTCTCTGTGACCCCTGTCCCCTTAAGTCCTATCTGACTTAGTAGCTTTCTGGTGTCTTCCAATAGATTTTTTTTTTCATGTGTATGTAAGTATTGTGAACAGCTTTTCTAGACATTCTTGGAAGGGTGGGTAAGCGTGGTCTGTAACAAAGAACTCAACCATTACCCTCAATAAGCAAATTCCTAATATTTTTAATGTTATTTTCCTCTGTCGCTTATTTCAGTGGACTTAGAACCTTAGATTTCTGTCTTTGGCTGCCTGTTCTGGAAGAAAATCACACTAGGGTAGGCTTTTTCCCTCTATGACTCTATTTTGTATTGTTTGCCTGTGGGGGACATCTGCTCTGGAAGGAAGCCACACCACACAGTTTCTTGATTTGTTTTAGCCTTAAAGGAATCCCTGTTGTACTGAAATGGTTGGTTTTGGCTACCCACCTCACTGCCTGCCTTTACCTTGTCAAGTTAGGGAGTTGATATACAGTTCTTCTGAGATGCCTTTATTTATTTCTCCAGCATCCTGTTTTCCATATTTGGGGGGAGTTGTGAGTCAATTAGGGTTGCCTCCTTCTACATTGAACCATACACCCTGTATCATGAAGAAGTTCCTCAAAGTTCATGGCATGCACATACCATTTTTCCTTACTTCCACTGATCATTCAGCTTTATCTCAGATACCTGCATAGCTTTCTTCTTGACAAACTATAGATCTTTGCCCAAATGTTGCTTTCTAAGCAAAGCTCTATCTGATAACTTCATTTAAAACAGCAAGTGTTCTTCCCACAGAAAACAAATCCCCTACTCTATTTATTATAACACTTAGCACCATCTGGCTTACTATACATTTATTTGCTCATTTATTATCTGTCTACCTCTCCTCTACCTAATTGCTACATCACTATAACCTGGAAGATTGTCAGGTACATAGTAGATGCTCATTAAGTATTCGCTGAATGAATGAAGGGTAAAACAGAAAAATTAAATGCATTTATTTCAAACCACTAGAGGGAAAAATAATCAATGAGAAAAATCAGTTAATTTCAGGGATCACTGTCCTTCATTGTATGATGGTCAGTGTCTTGAAAGCTATTGTTTCATACATTTTTCCATTTTATGATTGTTCCAAATGAGAGATTAAATTGATTTCCTGTTACTTCATATTGGCCAGAAGGAGAATTTCATGCTCTTTTATTTATTTATTTATTTATTATTTGTGTCTCTTCATAAGAATATGAGCTCCATGAAGGTGGAGGATTTTTCTGCTTGGTTTCATGTTGATCCCCTAGGACCTGGAACAGCGCCCACATATAGCAAAGACACCATAAATATTTATTGGATGAATTAATTAAACAAATCTTTATTTCTTCCATGTCTCTGAAAATTAATTACAGTTTAATATTCAACATACTTCCAACTATATCACAAATACGACATTTTTTATGACTTTTCTATAGTCTTATTCTTCCATCAAGATCTGTCACAATGACTTGCTTTCATACATATTCTCTGTAACCTTTTTTTTATATAATGTCCAGTTATCTGGCCACTGGTAAGATTTTTCTTAGGTACAGCCCTGAGCATATGACAGATTTATGTTCTGAATCTAATTTACATATGGATATATTAATCTTATGTGACAGCAATGGCTTTAATCCTATAACCCTCTTTCTCCTGGGCTAGGTGGTTAGAAAGGGAATTAAGAAGACTATATTCCCATCATATTGCTGGGGCTTAAATTGAACAAGACTTGCCAATATCTTAGAGTCATCACTGTAAAAATCTTTGCATGAAGGGATTCATGTTGAAAGTATAAATCTGAAATGGATAAAAAAGCAATCTGTAAAAAAAAAAAAAAAAAAAAAAGAATTTCTAGGGCTTCCCTGGGGGCGCAGGGGAGAGGCCGAAACAGGGAGGGGCCCGGGTACCCCAAAAAAAAAAAAAAAAAAAAAACAATCTGTTATTTATCATTAAAAAATAGTGTTAAATCCCTTATTGCTACTAGCTACTTATTTTGTATAGCTGAACCTGAAATATAAGATATAAGAAATAATCACCTCATTTATGAAGTCTGTAAGAGTCGGTTGTAATCTCTTCATTTGGAAACTCATTAGCATGATTTCAACATGTCAGCACAAGTCCATTTAGACATTATTATGTCACTTACCTGCAGCTATGCTAGATGAGTAAGTGGCACTCCAGTTGTCAAGGGTTGAGTGTTACTGCTAGAAACAATATAAGCATAAAACTAAGAATCAGAAAACCTTCAACACATACTAAATTTACAGACATTTTCCACCTGAATGTGGATTTTGAAAAAACAACAAGAATTTAAGTAATTCATTAAATCAACACTTACCTACATACAAGAATTATGTTTGCTGAAGGCCTCTTCTTGTTCCTGTGGAACACAAAATAGAAAATGGATCAGATGACTTGGAAGGCGAACACCCTGCTTTGGAGCATTAGACCTATGTTTTGGGGTTTGGGAGACATGTAGCTTGTCAACTTCATAATTCAGGCCTGGAGCTGCCTCTTTAAATCCGTGGCTAGTCTTTATTTTTAGACAACATATTTGCTCCTTAGCCCTTCTTCAGAAAAAAAATCTTAGTTTTCATTCTTTTTTGGATGCTGAGCTCTGATTTCATGATGCTAATTATGGAATGGGTGACCTTAATCTTCTCCTGCCTGTTGCCTAGACCAGAATGCCAGCTGGATTACAGGAGGGTTGTGGTTGCCCACTGGTGAGGATGGTGGAAAACTGGAAGCTAGGACCCTCAGCGATGGAGAAGATGTAGACTGCAAACATGGTCTCATCCTGAAATGTACACCTGCAAAGGACAGTTTACAAACACTCTGGAGCCTGCTGGTGGCGAGCCCACCCTCCTGATGCATTGTTGGCTATTTTGGCCTGCTTTACTGATTCATTTCTTTACGATGCTTAACTAGATGATGAAGGGCTCAGGCATTTGATGATAGTATATTAAGCAATTTATACTTCTTCAATTACTTCTGGATAACAAAAATAGTAAACTTTATTTAGAGATAATAAGACCTTAAGAAGTTGTCTGGGGTGTGTCCATCTTATATGAGAATGAGAGGAAAAATAAGTTGTTCAAGGCTGTAGAGTTTATAAGGAGCATAGAGTTTATTTACGCACATTATCTCATTTAATCTTCTTAGCATCTCTGTGAGGTAGTCAGGGAAGTTGGCGCAATTCCCATTTTATTGAAGAGAATATTTTGTTTCAGGTATTTCAATGCCCAGCATGAGGAGAAAAGCGAAGGGCAAAATCAGGTCTTAATTCAGAACTTTTAACTCTTCCTGTAATATTCTGTGGCCTCTGGGTTGTACCCAGAATGTGAGATGTTAGTAAACACTGGCCTAAGCTGTTTACTGTTGTTACTAAACCGTTACTTTCCTTTCCTTGAATGAAACTTGGTACATTAACTCACAAGATGTTTGTACTGTTACTCTATCTCCCTTGTTACTATAATCGGCAAACTTTTATCAACAAACCAAACCAACAAATAATTCATGGAGAATTACTTTTTTTTCTACCCTAACTCCTGCCATCATCCTTTGTAAATTTCGTGCCCGTACAGATGACACTATCATCATCTCTTATGTCCTTGACCTTTAACTCTTTGTCTTTTCATTCTGAACACCTATTGGATATTAGTTAACAGTGGGAAATACTCCATCTCTGAAATCTTAAGTGCTGACATCTTAGGGGGAGAGCAATGCCAGACAAGAATGGAAATGTTGGCAGGTGCAAGATAATCAAAGTCAGCATAGGTCATGTTACCAATTTTGGACTTTATCCTTCATGCAATAGAAAACGATTGAACTATTTTAAGTAGCAAAGTGATAAAGTCAGATTTGCATTAAAAAATCACACTGCTGTCTGGAAAACAAATTGGAGAAATACAAGAGAGAATTCAGAAAGGCAATTGGGTAGTTATTAAAAGAGATGCTAGTAGTTTGGATTCGGGTGATGGCAATGAGAGATCTTTAGGTGGTAGAATCAACAGGACATGGTCATTGGTTGAATACAGGACTTGAGGGAGAGGAAACAGTTAATAAAAAATGTGAGTGTTAGGGCTTAAAATACTAACGTTGATTGCGGAACCATTTGCTGAGATGGGGGCACTGAAAAAGGTAGTGTTGGGATGGAGTGAGGACAGGTGGGAAAGATGGTGAATTTAGGATTTGGTATATTGAGCTGTGGTAACTTGGAAAAACCTGAGTCCTGCGGGGAGTAAGACACAAGGGAATGTTGTTCAGAAGAGATGATGCAGAGGAGGAGGAGAACCGGGGGGGTACAGCATCATGGACGCTGAGGGTGGAAGATGATCTAAGTAAGTGGATATGGTAGAATGAACCCAACAGTAAAGTGTGGATCCATTCGATTTAGCAACATTGAAGCCAGAGGTGTTTTAGTGTGAGTTATTTCAGTAGAGTGGTGGAGGTAGAATCCAGAATTAAGTGGGTTGAGGAATGAGGATAGTATTTGAAAATGCAGGCAGTGATTGCACGTGTTCCTTTTAAGAAGTCAATAATGTAAGTACAAAACCTGATGCCACTTAAAACTTCTCTCACTTCCTGGATAAAATCAATCACCAAAAACTGGCAATTTTACCTCTTTATCAGAGGTATCCCTGCCATCTCCACCAGATTTCCTTTGTCCAGCCTCTCTTAATTTTTACATGGGTCTCTTTACCTTGAGCCCCCCTTTAGGACATAGTTCAACAGCCACCAGAATGACCTTTCTAAACTTCAGCCACTTCTCAAAACCCTGACTGATGGCTGTCCATCTATCTCTCCAGGCTGACCACCTGCCACCCCTAGTGCACTCCATGTTCTAGCCACAGCACACAATCGGAGCTTTCTTACTTAGAGTGTCTTCCTTGCTTGGCACATGCTGTTTATTTCTGAGGATGCCTTAATCCTTCCTTTGTCCTACTTTGCTGGGCAGATTCTTCCTCATTCATCAAAATTCAGCTCAGGTTTCACCTCCTCCAGGAAGCCTTCTTGGCTTACCCCCACTATCTATATTAGATGCTGCCACTGCACATGGTGTGTTCATCAATTTTAACATGAACTATTTGCTTATTTGTATTTCATTGGTTTACCCCCACGACCTTATACAGAACCTGAGACTCATTGATATCAGCACATTGATTGATTGATCACCACATTGATATGTGCTGAAAGAAATAAACATATGCTTTGGAGACAAAGGGAAAGTGATGCAGATAACCTGTCACTCTCCCTGCCCTGCCCATCTTATCAATTTATGTATTTACTTATCTAGTTTTAAATTCAGGTGAATTGAAAGGCAGGATAATTGGTCTTTATGTCTCAGATAAATAATTTAATATTTCTAGGAATACTGACGCATGCATTCCAAAGTAATTTTTATGAGGAATGAAAATACAGGTTTCATTTTAGGCAGAGTTTGTAAATCAATTAAGGTGAGATCCAAAAACAAGTATGAGGATTTTTATTCTCTGCTGTCTTTTTTCATAAATGTTGAAGATTTTTCTAGACATATGTATTTTAAAATCCTATTAAAGTAATGAGGCTTGGCAATTAATGCTGTGCAGGATTAATTCCATGCAGGAATATACATATATAGCTTTAATTTTATATACATACATAGTTTAATGGTTCCCATGTAATTAAATAGGTTAGGTAGGCAATATGAGGACTTGTGAATACGTCTCTGGTTGTTACCATGGAAACATAATTTTTAGAGTTGCTCTGTAGAGTGGTGTGATGCTGATTAAAGAGTTTAAGCACTTCATTTTAAAATTAGTCGAAAGAGTCAGCCAGGAAGAAGCTTCATCTTGCTGGGCGCGGCAGGGCCACCCATGCCAGGCTGCCACAGCCCACGACTCTTTTCAAGCTGTTTGATATAAGGAGGCCAGGCGGTTATTTCTGACATGGTGGCTCTGGTGATCCTTGCCAAAAGGTTAATAGTTATGAACTTAGCAGTGAAGAAATGCAATTATGTAGTGCTCTGCAGCTGTGAGCGCTCTGCCCAAAAGCCTCGAGAAGGATAATATCCTGGCACTTTATATTCCGACACAAACTTCATAACCATTAAAAACAAACGCTTGGGAAACTAATGGCTGTTGGATCTTTATTAACTTGCAGTGAAAGATAATATTGCTTTCATTAAAGTGTATTGCTGAAAAATGATGGTGAGAAAAATGTAATCTGAATGACAGCGAGGCTGTGAGAAAGCCTAGGGCTGCTTATTTGATTCCCATGGCAACTGCGATAAAACACAGACAGGCACCGTCAGTGTTTTTTGGTTAGAAAATCCCAAAGTATAAATATATTTGCTAACTAATTTCAAATTCATACTTTAAAGGAAGGTGTCATTTTTAAAGTTCCCTCTAAAACTGAAATTTTAGACTCTTATTAGAAAGACAGATGCAAAATGACTGCAGGACAATTGGAATTCAAAATAGTCTGAAAAACTTTTCTATAGTTGATTCCCACCCCCAATACCTCTGTAAACCTTCCCTTTGCTCTTTTCAGATTCTAAAGAATAGAGAAGTGTGTAATTTATGAAAATTGCAGTGTTTGTTGCTATGAATCAAAGTAGTGATACTTGACAAACCATTTAAAGAGAAGTTAATTCTTCATAGTTTTCATTCTTTATAGTTCTTCATAGTTTTTTTCATGGTTTTAAAGGGCCTTAAAACCATGTTTCGCAGAACCTCCGGGGGTACAACTGTATAACGCCCGTTTCGTTGAACATGGGTGGAAAGGCCAGATCAAGCAGGAATCTTTTCTATCTAATGTTTCACAGCTAAACCAAGCTGTGTGTCAAAAAACAAACAAACAAGCAAAGTGATATAGATGTGAGTATTTATAAGTGAATATAGACAAAGAATATGTTCATGCTGAGGCGTTTGCCACCAGTAAAGTAGGGTAGGTTGAATTGCATTCAGCTGAAAACATACTGAGCTACTGTCATGCATTTAATCTTAGACACTACTATTTCTGTGGAGCATGCCAGGGATGCCAAGTGGTAGCTGCCTTGCACACAGACACACTTCATACTCACACACACTCCTTGACTTCTCAACCCCATGAATGATGAAAACTATGATTCTTATGTTGAAATGAAAGATATTTTGATTCTAAGGTCTTATAATTACATGCACTCTATGGTTGATTGATCAATTTTAATGATGATAAAAATGCAAAAAAAACCTGTAGTTTCCTTTTTTTTGCTTAACTCTGCTCAAGAACTTGATGTTTTCCAATTACAGATCAATAAAAACATTGATTTTAACCTTCTTTGGATAAATGAAAAGGAGCTACTCCTTATTTTCATCCCACCTTTAGTCTGCATTTTTTGTCACTAAAAATATTTTTTTATTAGCATTATATTTTATTATTTATATAATACCCTATTATATTCAAATATATACATGTAGGTATATTCATTAGAGATATATACAATGAAGGCATCTATCTATATATGCATATTGATAAAAGACTAAAACAAATTATATTAGTAAGTCTTATTAAAAGAAAAACACATATATGGTCGTTAGAATTAAAATGTTAGTCTTTTAAATAAAGTATTTTATTCAAGTTAGGTAAATTGAGGTGGAAAATTGGAAACCAAGGCTTTATATATATGCCCATTACTCTCCTTTGACTTGACCCATATATTGAAAAATGTTAAGTTACCTGAGGGTTTTATGGACACATCAATCACTGCAATAAGTAACTGATTAGATAGTTCTAATACTGACATATAAGTGTATTAGTTTTGGGAAAGGGGCTAGGACGATCAAGATTCCAAACGGAGAAATATTTCATACGATATATGTCAGTATTTACAAATGTAATCTGTATTATTCTGTATCTGCAGGCTAGCTTTCCTCTCTATTAAGAACTGATGCCACACTGAATTTGAAAGACTGATTTCTATGGATCAGCTAGCTACCTCTTTTGTAAACGTCTGTTGTGACTTGCCCTATTAAAATACAGCTGCTAAAAAAAGAAAAATACAGCTGCTTTTTCCAATTGTGGTATCATATCTGTGGATAACTACTGTTGAGAATATCTTGGTACATAATGAAAAACTGGCTATGCTGTGCTACGTGCAACTGACTTTTTCTTAGGCCTGATCAGTGAGAAAAACAGTGAAATAGTAACCCACTCTATTCTAAGGATTTTGCAAATCCTTTTCCAGTGTGCAGCACCTGCTTGTTTCAAATGCATCTGTTAATTTGTTTCATTTTCTCCCTTTGTCCCTCCTCCAGGTCTCCCTCACCCCCATTTCATCAACCTTAACAGCACATCATTTCAAATATCAAGGTGGGATCATGCTTCCGGCATGTGTCTCTGGCCACACGTTAGGTAGTATCTCCACTTAGAGCTGAGGAGATTTCCATTACCTTCATGGGAAGGTGATGTTTAAAAATATGTACTATATGCCTGTCAACTAGCCCTTCCCACCAAAAAGCAGAACCAGGCTGCATTCCCAGCTTATTGTGTGTGGCTTTTACCAAAAAACTTACTTGAGCTCCAATTTCATGATTTAAGATCTAGTAGTGATAATAGTATTCACTGAACTGGGTTGTTGAGACGGTTGGATGAAAAATGTATGTGCCTGGCTAAACAATTCCTTGTTTCTATCTTTATATTTCTCTTTGTTTATTTCTAGAATCAAACAATATAGCCCATATTTTACCAATATGCATATATAGATGCCTTCATTGTATATATCTCTAATGAATATACCTACATGTATATATTTGAATATAATAGGGTGTTATATAAATATATGGAAACTTTTAGAAGGAAGAATGTTTTGAACCTGTTGGTAACAAGACAAGAGAGCATTAGATCAGACTTGGGACAAGGAGGAATAAACTTTGGCCAGAGGCAGCCTGTTTCAGAGAGGTCAGCCACATATCTGGGGGTGATACCAGCCTCTGGGAACAGTTATACCTAGTCGGCCTGTCTTGACAGTATTAAAGGAAACAAAAAGCAACAAAAAAGAGATTTTGTCTGAACTTGAACTGGACTTTTAAACGTGATCAGCTAACTCAGGTGCTGTTTGTGTTGTGGCAGTAGGGCTCAAAATGAAAAATTCCCGTGGGCCCTACCTAGGGGAAGAATTGAGGCCACTTGTCCAATCTCTCAGGCTTTAATGAAGATGATTCCTCAGAAACTCCTTTTATACTTTGTCACAGAGTTTTAAATTTTGTTTTATAAATGTGGCCATTTTTGTATTATTTCCGTGGTCATCCACAGATATTTAAATGCAGGAGACAAGCATATTCACACATTAAAAATGTGAGAACTGAGGGAAAGGAAGACATTCTCTCTCTAGAAACGTGCTAAACTGGGGCCTACCTTAGGGTGTTTGCATGAGCTGCTCCTCAGCTGGAAATCTGCTCCCCAGAGCTTCTTTCTCGGCTGACTCCTTGCCACTCATGCCTCAAATTAAATGTCACCTCTTCAGTGAAACCTCTTTGATTGCCTAAACTGAATTCCCTTGCTGTCTCTCTAACATAGCACCTTCATGTATTTCCACCTTAGCACTTATCACTTTTTTATATACTCTTGCATATTCATTTATTTTCTGTCTACTTCACTCCACTCGAATATAAGTACCAAGAGAGCAGAGATCTCGACTGTCACGTTCACTGTTGTGTTACCAGTATCTTGACTATCTGGCGTGCCATATGTAATCAATAACTACATTTTCAAAGAATGAATAACAGCAAAGCAAGTGATTAAATAGGATGCACCCTATTCAGTTGAATCACATCAGACGTAAGAGAAAATAGCTGGGATGTAAAATGAGCTAAAGTAGCTGTTTAAATAAGTCTTAACAAACTGGTTCAAGAGTATAATTTACTTCACATTGACCAGTCAGAGGCAATAACAAGCTGCTCTCTAATTGAACGGGGTTCAATCAGTAAGGCTCTGTATGATCAGGCCACCCAAGATGGCTGTTCTCTTGCTCTCTGTACATCCCCTGCTCAGCCAGCACCTACTTCACCTACCCCCTACTACTCACATGACCACCCTTCCTACATACTTGCCCCGAACCCAGCTGGTGGTTGTTCTAACCTTTAGATTAGAACATCTCCACCTGATAGCTTTTCAAAGGGGCAGTGAGGGGCCTGCCCCCTGCTAGTTCCCCTGGTAACCCACGAGCCAACCTGAAGTCAGTTCCCCCTATAAATGGTAACCTCCCCCCTCCCTCCCGGAGTGAAGACTGCCGTCACATCCTGGCCACCTGCCATTAGCTGCACAGGATGGAGTGTCACTCCAGGACCTTGCTTCAGACGTCTAAGCTCGCCCTTTCCGGGAGACCATTGATGTGTCTGTTGCTGACTCTGGGCTCTTTCTTGGGTCTCCAAGCTGGGCCCGTACAGGCCTTGTAGGCCTGCGGGGTGCAGCCCAACAGCTGGTGGAGCAGCCAGGGAACTGAGGAAACTCCGGTGAGTGCCGAGATGTTGGGAAATAAAAATGGGGAATGGAAAGCAGCGGGGGTGTCCACTAACGGGGGTGCGCCTGAAGGTTCCAGGGGTGATGCTGCAAGTTGTGGAGGCGTCCAGGGTGGCCGTCCACTAGCATGTGGGCTCCGTGGTGGCTGTCCTTGATGAGTGGGGGGTGCCGAGAGGGTACGGAGCACTCACAGACACCCCTGAGGCTGTTGCAGAGATGTTGGCCGCCGTTACAGGGGGAAAAAACTGGCTGCAGCTGTGGGTTGGCTGCTGATTTTTTTTAAAATTTTTATTTATTTTTGGCTGCGTTGGGTCTTCGTTGCTGCGCACGGGCTTCTCTCTAGTTGCGGCGAGTGGGGGCTACTCTTCATTGCGGTGCGCGGGCTTCTCGTTGTGGTGGCTTCTCTTGTTGTGGAGCATGGGCTTTAGGCACGCAGGCTTCAGTAGTTGTGGCCCATGGGCTTAGTTGCTCCGCGGCATGTGGGATCTTCCTGGACCAGGGCTCAAACCCGTGTCCCCTGCACTGGCAGGCGGATTCTTAACCACTGCGCCACTAGGGAAGCCCAGCTGCTGCTTTTTGTATTAAGAAAGACCACAGGGGCTGGGCTAACAGCTGAGGCAAATGCTAACTTGAATGCTGATTCTTGTTCCTCTGTAAATGAGGCATGTGAACGTGAGTGAATGATATGTATTATTGCCTATTACTGTTATTTGTTTAAACTGAATTGGCTATTTAGAAACTGAAAAAAAAATCCCTGAAAATGTCTAAGATGGGACTTTTTTGCTACTCTAAAACTGGTTTTTGCATATGCCGTTTTAGGAAGTTAGCTTTCTAGAAGGAATTGGTATTTCTCTTCCTGTGCCTTTGAGATAGAAATGACCTACCTGGGCTCTCAGGAACTTTAATGCCTGAGAATGTAGGGGAATAAAAAGAGGCCTTTTTAAACTCTAGTAGGAAAACTGAGAGATCTGTGTCTCTATGGATATATGTAAGTCCATGTGTACCTTATAGATACGATGTGTCTCTGTCTCTAAATGGCATTGTCAAGGCTGGTTTGTGGATGAGCTCTGTTTAATTGGTGTAAAAAGAAATTAAGCACTTACATAAATTCTCAGAAATACAAGACATTGGCCAGAGATTAAGGTTTTGAAGGGTTAAGATTATAACTAGTCATAATTCTAGTCATTGTAACCAAGTTTCTTGATTACATTGTTATCAGGTGTTTAATCCTTTTTAAGTCTTTTGTCATTTATAGACAGCTACTGTTGTACTCTGATGCTTTTGTAAAAAGTGCTTCATCATTAAGAAGATTCATAGGAAGGACTTTTTCAAGTACGGGTCTCTGATAAATTTCAGATCATACTGCTGAACTAGGTAAGAAATTAAAGAATCCTAATGGAAAACCTGCTGGCTTCATAAAAAGTTAACAGAAGGATTGGTTACAGAGTGAACTGTGAACATGGTTATAAATTTTATGGTTTTTGTCTGGAATATTACTCGTTTTGATCTGTGTTTTCCAGATATAGGGAAGCCCATCCCCTCAAGTTGGTTATGACTTAAAGCAATTTGGCAAACTATACCTGCGGGTAGAGCTGAAACATATTTATTTTCTCTCTGCCTGGTCCATCCAGAAATTGGAGACTCTTGGGTTCCAAGTAGCCTTATTAGGTGAATGGGAAAGACTGTCTCCTGGTATGTGCAGGAATCTCGGTATTTGGGGACCTCTAGAAGAGAGAAATCCACTGAGGTGGAGTCTGATGGCAGGCCTTTGGCATGGCTTTCCTGGCTTTGAGAGGCCTTTTGGGAATTCAGTCTGAGACTCCTTCTGAGGAGTTCTACCACAGCCAGTTCGGAGGAGCCTATGTGGTCAATTGACCAGACTTCTCTTGCAAACAAATTAGTCTTGATTTGGCTGTGTTTGGTGGAGGGTAATTTTAGAAAGAAAAATATTATGTTTCAGTGGATACTAAACTTTAGTTCTGCTAATTGAGGTTTGTATTTGTGAAAGTTACTGTGTTAGCCATACTTTTGTCCTCATGTTCAGGATGGAAGGAGAATTCTCTAGTGAAGTTTTCAGAGTACAATTACTCATGATGTGTAACACCGCTTGCTTTAAGTCTATTGCTAAAAACACATGGACAATGCTTGTGTAGCAATTCTGTACAACTGATAAAATGTATAACCTCTAAACGTACCCCATCAACGTACCTCTGAGCTTGTTCATGATATCTGATCACTTTTCCCCCAACTTGTATAACTAGGCAAATACAAAGGATGCCTAACATAAAGGGACATGAACTGCACCCAGGGCAGGAAGGCAGCATTCACCCTGGCTTCAAGGCACGTACACGTTGGTCTATTGAAAGATTAGCGATCAAAAGGGGAAGTGATGGAAAAATCTTCACATGTGGAGGTATGGGGAAGTCGTCCTGGCTTACCCACAGTTTAACTTAAATTTTACTGATCAGAGCAGCCTGTTTTGTGGCCTGTTGTGTATGCACTGTACATCTGCTTTGGCCATTGAGGAGGGGAATTTTTTGAAAGTCAAAATGGAGTAGCTGTGGTTCAGACATCCAAGGTGGCTATTGTGAACATGGTTTTAGACAAGTTCCTGTATTACTGAAAACTCGAGTTTTCTGAACTGTACTTCAGACCAAGACAAAATCCACAGGTGGGTGTGGTATTATCTCAGAATGCGGTTACTGCTTATATTTTGCTTGTCATGATCTCCAATGTGTTGTGCCTGTTAGATGTCTTACATTTCATCCTGAGCAGAGGAAATCTGTTTGAGGACCACATGGCAACAGTGGCCTCACTGGGAAATGAGTCTACTTGCTGGGTCTATAGCGAGATACCATTGTTGTCCTCCTCTGGACTTCCATGAAACACTGACTTGGCTAACGTGACTATGTTAGCCATTATCAGTGGGGGGAAGAGACTCTCACCATCTTCCTGTCCCACACTCCAATACATCAGAAAGACCCCCATTGGTAAACGTTACTGTACAGCTGACTGCCCATGAGCCTCCCTGGGTTGTGCTGTGTGGAATGGAATAGGTTGGCTTCTGGACACACAGGTCCAAATAGTGGTATTAACTACTTTCCAAACTTTCTTTGTTTGCAAAGACCTAATGGGTCCACCCCTAATGGCACTCAGCATAACATGGTGTGGCAGACCTGTACTGTGACTGCTGACTCCTGGCGAGGCCACTGGAATGTCTTAGAGCTGGGCCTTCCCCTTCCCATGTGGGGGGCTCTGGGTTTGTGAAAATCAGGGGTGGCCTTACCTTCCTTATAAATGGACAGGGCACTGCTGCCATTGACTCCCTCTCCATTGACCTGGTAAGTGCTTGGCTCCAAAATTTTCCCACATCCTGGTGAATGACTGTTCTTAGCATACTAAGTATCTTACTCTTGATGCTTTTTGGCTGCCGTGGCCTGTATTGTATCTGTGGTATCTGGTTGTAGTGGCCCCCCTACATATCTGACCCCAGGGATACCACGGAAGAGGGCTGGACCAAGGTTGTAAGGGTTGTGCAGGGTATGTAGGGGTGGAGTGTATGAACAGGCCACCCAAGGTGGCTGTTCTCTTGCTCTCTGTATATCCCCTTCTTGACCAGCACCTGTTTCACCTACACCCTACTCACATGACTGACCTTCCTACATCCTTGCCCCCTGCCCCAGCTGGTGATTGTTCTAGTCTTTAGATCGGAACAGCTTCACCTGATAGCTTTTCAAAGGGGCAGTGAGCGGCCTGCCCCCTGCTGGTTTCCCTGGTAACCCATGAGCCAACCTGACATCAGTTCCGCCTATAAATGGTAACCTCTCCCTCCCCTCCAGAGCAAAGACTGCTGCCACATCCTGCCTGCTGTCTACTGCCCACAGTGGGGTGTTGCTCTGGCACCTTGCTTCAGATGTGTAAGCTCCCCAATCCATTAAACCATTGACGTCTCTGTCACTGACTCTGGGCTCTTTGGTCTTGAAGCTGGGCAAATACAGGCCTTGCAGGCCTGTGGGTGCAGCCCAACAGGCTCCTTGGGGCTAGTTAATTTTCCACTTTGTTAAGTGTCTTGTAGACATTTAGTATATCTAAGATGCTCTCTACATGATGCATTGTAGGTTTTTCTCTCAACACTCATGGAACAGTAAGTATCCGCTAGACACCACTGAGACACGGGATGATACAGTGGTGAATTAGGGAGCGTTTACTGTGCTCCAAGAACACAGTCTAGTGTCCAGAGTCAAGAGGAGGATACATGCCACGAAACCAGCAGGTGCATCAGGTGCTGAGTGCTAAGATATTGCCAAGTAGAGAGTGCTGTGGGGTTGCACTGGAAGGGTTTAAAAGGTCACGGAGTCTTCTGTGAAAATGGAAAATCTAAGCAAATAAACTTGCAGGAACGGCTACCAGTTAGCTAATCAAACAGGATGATTGACGAAAGGGGCCAGTGATCCCAATATGTACAAAAGGAGGTGAAAGATTCCAAGGCCACTCAGAGGCACTTGAGAAATTTGTAAATTTGTGCAAAAGACCATGAGAGAATGAAATGAGCAAAGCCCGTCATCACAGTGATCACGCTGGTGCTCTATTGCACAGGCTTTTGTGCACCACTGCGTTTTCCAAGGGTTAGTGAATTAACTTTTCTTACTCCAATGGAAAATAAATTCTCAGTGTGTCACACAACTGGTAGAGAAAGACCAAGTTCACTGCAGAATTCTGTAGTACCTCAAAAACCTAAGTGATTTAGGAAAAGCGCCTAATTTTGAGAATCTTCCTATTTTATTCATTGGGTGTGGTCGTCTTTCGGACAAGCACTGTGGTTGATGCTGAATGTAGGATGGAGAACAAAACAGATAGAACCACGTTGCTGTGGATCCGGAAGATGATGCCATTGGAAGCATCTTTGGCAAGGGCTCTGGCATTGTTCTGAGGGACACTGTCACTGACAGCAATGATGAAGCTTCTTCCTAGGGCTTTATGGACAGTAAACAATCAACAAGGAATCAGGCAAAACAGACATTGTAGATGCCATGCAGTGGCTGTGGCATGAAGCCTGGGACCGCATGTGATGCCCCCTAAGTGCTTCTCAGAAATACGTGATGCTTTTGTCATAGGGTGACTTTGTAATGGAAATGGCTGAGGTTCTTTGTAGGTAGAAACTAGAACAGATGCATTATTGACTACTGATGTTAAGGTGACTTCATTCACATCCATAGGTTGGTAAGCCCAGGCGGTCTGTGGATTATTCTTGTGACCGGGTTGTGATGATTAAAATCGCACAGGGATGAGGATAGCGTTAGTGTCAGGCTTTCCATCATAGGCATGTTTGCTGGGCCCTGATGCATGTTACCAGCGCAGTAATTTTCCTTGGTGGAGTTGAGTGTTCATACTCTGGGTTGCAGTAGGTAGACACCTCCCCTCTAGGGTAGCAAAGAAAGTAAAGTACAGACTCAGCTGATCCATTCAGGTTTGTGGTTTTTCGAGATATTAAAAGTTCATATGCACAATTTTAAAACATTAGAATGAAATAAGACTGAACAAGAGAGTTTGTAAAAACAAGCAAATGTTCATGGTAGTATCTTCCTTTCTCGTGAAAGCCAGGAGGGAAAGAATGTTTCTAATCTAGAATTTGAATCTTGAAAGCAAGTTGAAGAGTGCTGGAGCAGCCCCAGTGGGTGTTTTCCAAATTTTACAAACTCTTAAGAAAAATTAGATGGCAATATAGAAAAGTTCTGAAGAAACCTATTAGCTTTATTTTACTTGATTGTTTAAATTAAAATCGGTTTACTTAGGGCTCTATTATTTAAAGCTTGTCAGTTTGAGCTTACTTGTTAGATACCTTTCTTTCGCTGAAAAGTTCACTGAAAATAAGTTAATTCATTTTAACAAATGCTTTATGCTTTCAGGAATTAAAAAAACCCACTTTCATTAAATGCAAATACTATTATTGCACCTATAATCATTTCTGTCATGGGAAAATAGTGTTTCTTCAAACCCCTACTGAGATCTGTGCAGGTGTTTGTATTTGCTATAAATCTGTGCCCACACAAAGTTCATTCTGTTGCAGAAAAATAAATCATCTCTTTCAGGTGGCAGTGAGCTTTGCCTCTGGAATACTTCTTCTCACTTCTCTTTCCAAAATCAAAGCTACACTTACGTATCCACTGCCATATGCTATCTTTCTCAGCTGTTGAACTGCTTATTATATATATTGGGTCCTGTTCCTTCTGTTATCTCATAGACCTGATATGAACTGGAGCATGGAAATGTTCTCCAGCTTATGTAAAACCACTGAGCAGGTTGCTTTAGACAGCGAGGGGTGGGGGAAGGCTTATCCCAAAGTCAAGATGAGCCCACACACAGGCCTCTGGCAGACCTTGCTGTCATACAGTATTTGCATTGAAATAAACTAAGATTTTCCTTCCACAGGCTTATAATCACTTTGTTTTTTAATTAGAGTCTTCTCTGGTGGAAAAAAAGTTTCTATTCTATACATATATATGTAGATATTCTATTTAGCTAGTTAGCTAGCTGTCTGTCTATCGTTTCTCCCCCACAAATTGAGCATTCGAAGGATATGAACACTTGCTGTTCCAACATGGGGGAGGGGGAGGGGCCATATGAATGTCTATGATCATTTGCTCCAAATACTTGGGTTTCAGGGTGTGAGAACTAAATTCTGGTTTCTGCTTGGCCAGTTACTTGCTTGTAACTTTGGGAAAGTCCTTTGATTCTTTGAGAATTCCAAGTTCCCATTTATAAATTGATGGAGTTGGAAAGATACTAAATGAGATTCAAATCATTTATTGAGCTGTTTTCATATATCTGAAAACTTGGAGCTATAAAGACTGAGAATCCAGGTAATAAGTAGATAAAATCATCTGGGGGTTTGATTACGAAGAAACAGAAGGAAGCCTTAACCAAGCAACAGCACCTATTTTCAGCCTCCCCATGGGCAGCCCCAGTGGGGTCATTCTCTGTCTACTCTCAAAGCAACATACGATACTCTTCTGTTATTAGAAAGTTCAAGAGAAACTCTACGTAGCTGGATCTAGAAACATGGTGAGGTAAAAATGTTAAAATTAAATTTAGATTTTAAATATGTTCAAATTTAAATATATTACTTTTAAATTTTATTGTGGAATAAACAGGTGATTTTTTTATTGAGGTATAATTGGCAAACTATCACTAGTTTCAGGTGTATATCATAGTGACTTAATATTATGCAAATTTAAAAATCGTTACCACAATAAGTCTAGTTACTGCTTGTTACCATGCTATGTTATTACAGTATCATTGACTATATTACCTATGTTGTACATTATATCCCTATGACTTGTTTATTTAATAACTAGAAGTTTTTACCTCTTAAACTCCTTCACTTACTTTGCCTGCCCCTTAACCTTGCTCGCCTCTGGCAAGCACCAATTTGTTTTCTGTATCTGAGTCTTTTACTGTTTTGTTTGTTCATTTGCTTTGCTTTTAGATTCTACATATACGTGAACTCATAGAGTAATTGTCTTTCTCTTCTGACTTATTTCACTTAGGATAATACCTTCTAGGTCCAACCATGTTTTCTCAAATGGCAAGATTTCATTTTTTTAATGGCTGAGTAATATTCCATTGTAAATATATATATACCACATCCTCTTTATCCATTCATCTATCAATGGGCACAGGTTGTTTCCAAATCTAGGCTACTGTAAATAATGCTGCTCTGAACATTGGGGTGTGCATATGTTTTCAAGTTAGTGTTTTCATTTTCTTTTGATGAAGACCCAGAAATGGAATTGCTGGATTTTATGGTAGTCCTATTTTTAATTTTTTGAGGAACCTCCATACTGTTTTCCATAATGGCTGCACCAATTTACTTTCCTACAAACAGCACATGAGGGTTCCCTTTTCTCCACATCCTCATCAGCACTTGTTATTTCTTGTCTTTTTGATAATAGCCATTCTGACTGGTGTGAGGTGATACCTCATTGTAGTTTTGATTTGCATTTCCCTGATGATTAGTGATGTTGAGCATCTTTTCATGTGACTGTTGGCCATCTGTATGTTTTCTTTGGAAAAGTCTATTCAGGTCTTTTGCCCAGTTTTTAATAAGCTTGCTTTTTCGTCATTAAGCTATATAATTTATTTATATAATTTTTATATTAACCCTTTATCAGATCTGTGATTTGCAAATGTCTTCTCCCATTCAGTTGGTTGCCTTTTCCTTTTCTTGATGGCTTCCTTTGCTGTGCAAAAGCTCTTCAGTTTGATGTAGTCCCACTTGTTTATTTTTGCTTTTGCTTTTGTCCCCTTGCCTGAGGATACAGGTCCAAAAAAATATTGCTAAGATTGATGTCAAAGAGCTTACTGCCTATGTTTTCTTCTGGGCATTTTATGGTTTCAGGTCTTACATTCAAGTATTCAATCCATTTTGAATTTATTTTTGTATATAATGTAAGATAGTTTTATTCTTTTGCTTGTAGCTGTCCAGTTTTCCTAGTACCATTTATTGAAAAGACCATCTTTTCATCACTGTATATTCTTGCCTCCTTTGTTGTAAGTTAATTGATTATATATGCATGGGTGTATTTCTAGGCTGTCTATTTTGTTCCAGTGATCTATTTGTCTGTTTTCATGCCAATGTAGCACTGGCGTGAAACAAATCATACTGCTTTGATTACTATAGCTTTGTAATATAGTTTGAAATCAGGGCACATGATACTTCCAGCTTTGTTCTTCTCAAGATTTTGGTTATTTGGGATCTTTTATGGTTGCATACAAATTTTAGGATTCTTTGTTGTAGTTCTGTGAAAAATGCCATTGATATTTTGATAGGGATTGCTTTGAATCTCTAGATTGCTTTGGGTAGTATCATCTTTTTAACAGTATTCTTCCAATCTATGAGGATGGTATATCTCGCTATTTATTTGTGTCATCTTCAATTTCTTTCACCAACATCTTATAGATTTCAGGGTACAGTTCTTTTGCCTCCTTGGTTAAATTTATTCCTAGGTATTTTATTCTTTATGATGCAATTGTAAATGGGATTGCTTTCTTAATATCTCTTTCTGATAGTTTGATATTCATATATGGAAATGCAACAGATTTCTGTATATTGATTTTGTGTCTTGTAACTTTACTCAATTATTATTATTATTTATTATTATTACTAACAATTATGCTAATAGCTTATTGTGGAGTCTTCAGGGTTTTCTATATATAGTATCATATCTGCAATAGTGACAGTTTTACTATCCAATTTTTTTTTTTTTTTTTGCGATATGTGGGCCTCTCACTGCTGTGGCCTCTCCCGTTGCGGAGCACAGGCTCTGGACGTGCAGGCTCAGCGGCCGTGGCTCACAGGCCCAGCCGCTCCGCGGCATGTGGGATCTTCCCGGACTGGGGCATGAACCCGCATCCCCTGCATCGGCAGCATCGGCAGGTGGACTCTCAACCACTGCGCCACCAGGGAAGCCCAATTTTTTTTTTTTTTAATTTGCAGATTTTACCATTATGGGTGGCCAGAGATGGATTTTGATTGTTTGTTTTGATGTGGACCATTTTTAAAGTCTTTTTTGAATTTGTTGCAATATTGTTTCTGTTTTATGTTTTGGTTTTCTTGGCCATGAGGCATGTGGGATCTTAGCTCCCTGACCAGGGATCGAACCTGCACACCCTGCATTGGAAGGTGAAGTCTCAACCACTGGACCACCTGGGAAGTCCCTTCTTCCTTTCCAATTTGGATGCCTTTTATTTCTTTTTCTTGCCTCATTACTGTGGCTAGAACTTTCAATACCATGTTGTATTAAAAATGGTGACAGTGAGCATCCTTTATTTGTTCCTGATCTTAAGGGCAAAAGCTTTCAGTCTTTCATCGAATATGATGGTAGCTGTAGGTTTGTCATAGATGGCTTTTATTATGTAGAAGAATGCTCCCTCTATACACACTTTAAAAGTTTCTTATCATAAACAAATGTTGAATTTTGTCAATTTTTCATTGAAATGATCATTTGATTTTTATCTTTTGTTAATGTCATATATCATGTTGATTTGCAAATGTTGAACCATCCCTGCATCCTTAGAATAAATTGTACTTGATCATGTTATTTGTGAGTATTCTAAGTATTCTTTAAAAATAAATTGTCATCTCTGTTTTCAAGATACTAAGTTTGATGTATGTACATTAGATCTACCTTAGAAGTCATCATCCTATTTATGGCTTCTATTTCTTACTAATTTTGTGTCTACTTGATCCATCATTGACTGTGAGAAGTACATTAAAGTTTCCTATTAATATATTTCTTCTCATGTGTTCCTTTTTTTCCTTCATATATACTAAAGCAGTGCTGTTTGGTACAGATATATTCATACAGTTAGATAGTCATGTGGTTTGAAATGTGAGTCTTATTGTCTCCATCTTGTTTAATGCTTTCCCCACTGAATTCAATCTCATCTAATATTAAAATCACAACCCCTGATTTTTATTTACATTTGTCTAGTATATCTTTTCAGTTCCTTATTTTTCAGTCTTTCTAAGTAACTTCCTTCATTTGCTCTATAGTAACATAAGAAATTTCTTTCTAAGTAACATGGCTTTGGCTAACTACTTATATATAACATATAGTTGAGATTTTTTTCTTTTACTACCTGTCCTTAATCTGTTTTTAGTTTTACATAAACAAGTGGCTTGGTTTTAATTCTGTTATCGTGGTTTATGTTATGTGATTTTCCTAGCTTGTGTGTGTGGGATGGGGGAGAAATTTTAAAAAATAACTTTGGAGTTTATATTTTTGTCTAATAATTATAATGTTTTAATTTTTAGTCATGAACCTATTAATTTCCTACTGAAATGCTGCTGAACAATGATAAAGTTGATATATTTTTAACTTCTTTCTCCTCTTTTTCCCAGAATATTTTCATTAATTTGTATATTTAATATTTCCTATTTTAAATATACTTCTATTGCTTTTTAAATAATTTCTATTGATTTTTTTTAATATAAAAGATTAGGGAATTGGCATACTTATTACCGCCTACCTTCTTGTTCCTTTCCTTCCTGACTTTTGTTTCTGTTCTATCATCGTAATCACCATATTTGTTTTGCCTTAATCCTAAAGTTAGTTTCAGTATTCAATAGCACTCTTACAATTGTTTATCAAGCAGTTTTTGGTTGACTGAAGTGTGTTTTCCAGTACTTTCTTCAAGAGGGCTCATGGAATCTATAATCCATGAGTTCTTGCTTATTTAAATATGTTTTCTTAGACAGTTTTTCTGGGCATAGAATTCTTGGATTTTCTTTTCTTTTCTTGGTGGCTTTGCAAGGCCTTACTCCACTTTCTTCAAAGTTTACTCTTTGTGAAGAAATCGGACACCAGCCATTCTGACAGTGTTTTCCCCATACCATAATCTTTTGCCTATTCAACCAAAAGATTCTTTTATTATCTGTGATGTCCAGTAAACATATTAAGGTAAGTCTTGATTGTGATCATTCTACACTCCTGGGATATAGTGCACACTTTCAATCTTTAGATTCAACTTCTTTATTTTTGGAACATTTCTTAAATTATATATTTAAATTTTCTTTTATTCCATTATTTTCCTTTCTTTATTTTAGGACTCCAAGTATTGAATTTTTTTTTTTTTTTTGCATCTCTTTGACCTGTACTCCATATTTAACATTTTCACTGTATTCCATTTAAAAACTTGGCTTCATTTCTTTTTGCTCACTTTACTCAAATCCTGGCCTGTGTATCTTTTTCTGTGTTGTCAGCAATACCTCTTTTTAAGTGTAGATTCCAGTAGGGGCTTCTCTTCTGTGATGGATTTGTTTTTCTCCTCAGGTTTTTAATGAGTTCAGCCAGGTTATGTATTATAGTTTCACATAGTCTCATCATATATTCTTGATCTCTGATAGCTCTGTTTTCAATTCTTTTATTACAGAAGTGACTGTTGCAATAAGTTTTTTAAAATTTAATTTTATATTTACATATTTAGGCAGTTTTCTTTCATTCTATACTAACATTAGTAACTTCTAAAAGTTTATTTATTGTTTGCCATTTGTATTTTCCTGTTTTTTTTTCTTTTTGTTTTTAGTATTCTGTTTTGGTTCTTTTTGATTAACCAGCTTTGAAATAAGGTTCATCCTTCTGAACTAGCTATTTGCAAGAAGGACCAGGGCCAGCTCATGGGCAAATAAATTTTATTTACAACAGTAGTTCTTAGAGCACTATTTCAGTTTATTCCTCACTAGTCAAGTAAGAGTAGCAGCCCTATGGCTACAAATATTGCTGTATTTTCCTCCTCCATCATTTTTGTAATGTGAACTATTTGTGTTTTCCTGGTAGGCTATAACTCATCTTCTTATAACCAAACCAGATGTGTGGAGGCTCTCAGCAGTAGCTTGCACACTTGTTTTCCATGTGGCCAAAGAAATATTATTGGTTTTGCACATGACAGTTTTAAAACATGGCCGCATGTTCTTTGACACACCTCTCATCAAGTCTTGGGTGTTTATGACTGCTTCAACTAATAGAATACAGTGAAAATGATGCTATGTAACTTTTGAGGGTAGGTCATAAAAGGTCATGTGGCTTCTGCCTTGTTTACTAGGACACTTGCTGTAAGAACTCTGGACTAAGATGTAAGAAGTCCAACTACTACTCTGCATTCACCATAAGTGGAGGGGCCACAAGAGGCAGAAATGTAGACAGGTCCAGTTGACCTCAGCATTTCAGTCCTCCCCATAGTTTCACTCTCATGTCTGGTGCCTCTATTTCGGACACTCCAGACCAGCCCATCCACCAGGTGGCTACAATCAAATGACCTCTGTCAAGACCAAATGGAACATAAGAATGACTCAGCTGAAGACTGTTCAAATTGTTGCCGCAAATTCATGAGATAGAATAAAATGGTTATGGCTTTAAGCTGCTAAGTTTAGCTGGAGCGAATATCTTTGGGCTATTTACTTGGAGAAGTGCACTGGGTCTGATTTTTATGAGATTTGTAGCTCCAGGTCTCCTTGAACTGTGTCGTCTTATACTACTTTCGACATTTTCAGAGCTTCTGGAAGCCACTTTCCTGTTTATATTGAGGTTTTAGCAATCCCATGGTTTTTAACAAAAGTGGAATTTCTCTTTTTCATTCTCATTTTTGCTTTAGGGTAATTGTCAAAGAAGGGAAAATCTACATTTATGTTATGTGGTTGAAACTGAAAAGTCTCAACCAGCGTATTATATAGATAACAGAACTGCGACTAAGAGTTCTAAATAATGTGAGGCTTCTAATAGAATGTTTCTATACCAGAGCTAATAAAGAGAAATCTCAAGCCCAGAATGTAAAGTGACTTTTCTAAAGACATAAAGTTAGTGTTAAATTTGGTAAAATTCCCGAATTCCTGATCCTTCTTTCTTTGCTTTTTTCATTATGCTATAAACACTATAAAGTGTCAATAGTAACAAGAACTCCAGGTACAGTATTTGGAATTCATAAAAATACTTTGCTTTCTCAAGTAACATAGGAGAATTGAAATTTAAAGGCTAAAATAGAGTGTAGTAATTTACTACATAATATTCTATAAATTAACTTTCTTTTAGAAAAAATAGATACCTAAGTTTAACAATTCCTGGACTGCCATATATTTAAACAAGGTCAGATGTGTGAATAATCAGGAACTTTACCAGACATTCAGGTGGTAATCAATGAACAAAGCACTCACTTTTATTCATGCAGTAATATAATCTCTTTTGTGTTAATTAATTTTAGATGTCAATTTTAACCAAATGTCTTCATTTTATATATGAGGGATTTTCCTATTTATAGTCTATGAAAGAAAATGAAAGACACATTTTAATTTCAGAGGAGTCTATATTTTATTAAAATGTGCATTTATATTCTAATTTGCATTTCTCAAATGAACATAAAATCAAGTATTGATTTAAATATAAAGTTGTATTAGTGTATAATAGTTTTAGAAAGCCTAAGAGGGCCCAATAATTTGTTGGCTAATGATAACTGATTTATAGACCACAACTGACTTGATTTGCAGTCATTTATTTATGATGTTGTAAATGTTGTCCTAGTTGCTAAACTGAGTATACCAAAAACCTTGCCTTAAAGTTATAGGTTACTGGAATATAATAAATTTTCAAGCTTAATTATATTTAAAAAATTGACTTTATAAGACTATGGTGCCAAATCACAGTTGGCAGAGGGAAGTTATGAGCCAGGAAACTGAAAGTGAATCCGTGGTTCCTGCTTGGGGAATGGTGACTTGGCAACAGTAAGGAAAAAATTCAAGAATTCAGAAGAACTAGGTTTTATGGGGAATTCCCCACTGGACAGTTTTGAATTAGTGTTTGATACTTAATAGGCAGTCTGTGATGTGAATTTCCAGTTTGATAGAGAAGAGATTTGAGATGGAGATTTAGTTATTAAAACAATTAGAGTTACAGAGATGTCTCAGATCCTCTAAATAAAATTGTAAGAGGACAGAAGATAGAACTGAGGGGGAAGTGCAAAAGCTGAAGGAGAGTTAAATAGAATATTGAAGAGCTCTTGAGATTTAAATATCAGATTGTTTTTGATGACCTTAGAGCAATTTCTGCTGAGTGGTGAAGTCAAAAGTCAAAGTGTAGTGAATTAAAATAAGGAATGAATGGAAGTTAAAGAATTAGCGAATGATGATAGTGGTTAACTTTTTCAAGAATTTTGTCAGTGAAGATCTAGGGACCTGGCTATCCAAAAGCCAGTACTAATCTCTATTTCCTGTCTACCTCCTACTTAAAAAGGCTACAAAAACAAGAGTGACATATTTTCCACTAAGCTTTACAAAAGATGCTCTTCAATGGTATATATAATTTCCATTTTGAAGGTCAGGAAATTGAGTCTCAGAAAGTTAAGTGACAAAGTGGAAAATGGTGGTGTATTGGAGGGAAACAAAGAACATTATTTGGTCTGCTTCCAAAACCTGTTCACTTCCACTATACCACGGTGCCTCAGATGTGACAGAAAGGATGACAGTGAGATGAGGAGGCTAGGAGATGCTGTAAGATTTTTTGGTTTGTTTGGTGGGTTTTGTCTTTGTTTTGTTTTGATAGGCTGAAGACAAGGAACTGGGAGTTTGTGGGATACTGAAGGGGAAAAAGTGGATAATGGAGTGCAGTTAACCCAAAATACAATAGGAAAGGAAATCCATAGCTCCCAGGAGAGAATAACTTTGCACAGTATAGTTATTTTCTCATTTAAGGCAGAAAGGAAGAGGTAAGAACAGGTACTACAGTGATTAAATCTAAAAGTAATACAGAAAGAAGCAGAGAAAAACAAGTCTTGATGACTTCCTTTTCTTTGAATTAAGATCAGGGCTATCCATTGATAGTGTGAGTAAGGAGTGAGACATGAAATAGGGATTTGCAGAGAAAAGTGAATACTTGGAGGAGCAGCAGTCCTGGGGTATGGGAGGGTGATCTGACTAGGGATCTGTGAAGAACCACAGGACACAGCTAAGAGTTTGGGTGAAACTGGGGATGGTTAACTACATTCTACATCAGATTTCATATAGCTTGAAATCCTGAATTTGCCTTTGAATCATTATATCAATATATATTTAGATATAACCAATTTGTCACTGAGTGCTGTCTGTTTTACAAATTATTTCTCAAACACTCTTTTGTCATCCTTTTTCAAGGACCTCAAAATAGGAAGCCATGTTTGTGGGAATCATTCCAATTATTCCAATATACTTATTGAAAAATGCTTAAGTGTATTTCCAGATTATATACCAGTCAATTTATAATTCATACGTAAAAGAACAGAAGGACACTCAAATAAGCTAAGGCTCAAAGCAATATACTCAATTTTAGTTTAGTATCCATATTTAAGAAGAAAAATTTGAAGTTAGAGTTTGAGCAGATCTGTTTGAGGTCCTCTTTTTTCAGTGCTTCTTGCTCTATAGACTATAGTTTAAGGCAAGTTACTTAACTTCTCCAGTTACCTAGTCTGTAAAATTAACACACTCATCTCTTTGTTGTGAAGATGAAATGAGTAAATGCATGTAAAGTACCTAGCAAAGTGCCTAGAATGTTGTAAGATATATATATATATCATATATATAAATCTATATATTTCTCTATATATGTATTTATATAATTATTTTAAACATGATTAGGATATATACTACAGTCAACTGAGATATGAAACAAAATTACCAATTAAAAGAAAGGAAAATTATGGTGTAAGAGGGTTTGCAGTAAGTATTGAAATCATAAACGTAGAATGAAGGGTAAAAAAAAGCTTAAAGACAATTACAAGGTAGAAAGCAAATCTTTCTCTGAAATCACTGATGGAGACATTACAGTCCTTCACTGTAGCCTTTCATCCTTTCTGCTAGAAGGCACAACTATTCCTGCTATACCAACCCTTTTGTGTTCCTGAAACGATTTCATTTTCTCCTTGTGTATTATCCATTAGCTATCCACTGTCATGTTTTTGCTGTTATTTGCTATGATTTTCATTATACTTTTTTAAAAAATTCACTACTTTCTTGGGATTATCTAGAAGTCTTTTACTCCATTGTCTTTCTATCTTGGCCCCTTGGCAAAAGTACCAACCTGGGTTAATGAATATAATTACTAGTTTCCATTGATATGTCTGGGAATTGTAGCTGCATGCTACTGGGGAAAATGTATAAACAAACCAATTGATTTTTCTATTAATCTGACTTTATTTAGTCTTAATGCCTAAAAGACAATCTTGTGATACTACTCCAGTCGGCTTCTCCCATTCAGCACAAAGGCAAATTTGAATGTTTTCTCCTCAAGCCTTTGGTTTCATTCTTTTCTTATTCACTCTCAAAAACTTTATTTCCCTCTCATTTTACTTAGAAAATAGATAGGAGCATCCTCATTATTACACCATAAATATAAGTCTTTCTACTTCCACAATCATCCTTATTTTCCTTGGCTAAATTATAATGATAGAGGTGTTTCTGGAAAATTTACTAGATGATTAGGGTTGTAATCATCTACTTCAGGGTCTTTCCCTTTTCTAGTCTCTTGTGCTGAATTCCTTTCATTTCATTTGAGCTTAAATAGGCTCAAGTCTCTCCCATCTTAAAAGAAAGAAACAAATAAAATCTCCACATATGTACCTTTCATTGATAGTCACATTCAAGAATTGAAGAAAATTCATTGATTCCATTTCTGGAGTTCACCTTCTTCCCACTCCCCAAACAGTCTGGCTTCTAAATCCACCATTTCAGAGACAACTTTAAGCACTGTAACCCCTAAATCCATGTCACCACATCCCCAGGAGTACATTTGAGTATTTTTCATACTAAATTTCTCAGCAAGGTTTAATACAGATAAACAAATATTACTTACTTCAGTTATCTCTCCCCTTGGAATTCACGTCAGCAAATTCTGCTGATTTTCCTCTTGCTGACTAATTTTTGGCTTATACACATTCCTTCAATATTGCAGTTTCTCTGGACTTGGTCCTAAGCCTTCTGTACCTCTCCATAGGTGATATCATCCTTTCTCATGGGTTCAATTATTGACTCTACCAACCACGCACATTTCACGTTCTATAGTCCAGGCCTTTCCAATGGCACACTTATATCTGCATTTGAATATTCACTTTTCCAAAGTGGAGCTCAGCTTTTTCTCTCTTCCTATTCCAGTACCCATCTTATTTGTGTCACCACTTGTGGCAGGCAAAACTTGAAGATGTTTTGGTGTACTGCCCTGTATGATCCCTGGGACTGTGAACATGATGGGTTGTACTCCCGTGATTGAGTTATGTTATATGGCACAGTTGACTTCAAGTAAGGGAGATTATCCAGATGGACATAACCTAACTACATGAGCCCTTTAAAAGCAGAGAAGGAAGTCAAAGTTTGGAAGCATGGGAGGGATTCAGCACATCATCACTCACTTGAAGGTAGAGAAGGCCACATGACAAGGAACGTGGTTGTCCTCTAGGAGCTGAGAGCGGCACCCAGATTGACAACCAGCAAGGAAAAAAGACCTCAGTCCTACAACCTCCAAGAACGAATTCACCAGTAGGAATGAGCTTGGGAGAGGAGTTTTCCTTATAGCCTTCAAACAAGAATTCAACTTAGCCATCACCTTGATTTCAGCTTTGTGATACCCTGAGAAGAGATTGCAGCCACGCCATGCCTGACTTCTAACCTACAGAATTGTGAACCAATAAGTGGCTATTGTTTTAAGCCACTAAATTTTTGATGATTTGTTTTGTAGCAGTAGGAAAGTAATAAAGTAACTATCTGAGTCTTGAGGGTCGGAGAATCCCAGAAATCATTATTTTATTTCCTCTAACTTATCCTCAAGTTCAGTCAATGAATCTTGCAGATTCTCTGTCATATATTTGAATCCACTCACTTTTATTTATCCTCTGCTACCATCCCAGTCTAAGTCATTACTGTCTCTTGAATGGATGCCTGAAACACACTCCTAATTTGTTGCTCCCAGTTCGTGTCTGCCACAATTTAATCCATTCTCCACAAACCACTAGTCACGTTAACACTCTGCTCAGTGCCTTCATCTCATCTCTAGTAAGACACTGCTAGTTAACATTCTAAATATTGCACTGATCTGAGAGGCGCTGCATACTACATCCCCTGTTGTTCCATCCATCTAGTATCACCTTTTACCACCATGTTCTCTCACTCCCAGCACTACTGCCTCCAATGCTTTATTCCAACTCCTAATTTATAGTGCTATTCTCACTGCTAAGTTCAGAATACTTTTTTCTAGGTACCTTCTTCTCCCTTCTCTACCTTACTTGTCTAGCTAATTCATGGTCATTCCCAAGTCTTAGGCTATGTACCACTTTATCAGGACAGTTTCCTAATGCCCCAGAATTAATGAACCTCCTGAATGTATTGTGTAGTGTTTGTGCTATTAAGCACACTAACTACGGTTGTGTCCTCAGTACACAGGCACTCAGTGAAAGGCATACTTAATGAGTATGTCTGTGTTACTTTAAAATAAGAAAAATACTTAAAATAAGTTGATAACTGTAACCTATTTCTCAAGGAACCATATACTTCTAGTATCTATTATTTTAGGGTGAGAATTGAACCACATAGATTTTCTCATCACAGCTCCTTGAGTCATATGAATACACTCCAACCATGTTATATTCATCTGCATATTTCATAAGTTTAATATTTTTTTTAAATGATGATTTATTACTTTTGTTTGAGGTAAGCATCCTTTATATTTTCTTCAGAGCCAATATTCTTTGTATTTATTACTTCACAGGCTCTGCAATATTATAAAAGTCGGCTGGAAGTCTTCTTTAGTTCCCAGTTGTGTACTTCATAATCCACATGGGAAACATTCAAAATATGAACTCAGTTGTTCACCGAAAACAATAGTAAGCAGTGCCAAACTGAAATAGAAACAAACAATACATCCTAAGTCAGTAACACATGTGGAAAGAGAAAAGTGAAATAAACTTATCAAAGTTAATAACAAACTATATTTTTGGAGGTAAGACTGATAATAATCATACCATTGCACAGAGTACAACTGAGAAACAAATGTTTTTAAGCGAACATGCCTTATAGCTAAATCCACTAATAATATGTATATTAAAACATACCCTTGCTCCCCAACTGTTTTTTGCTTTTCCAGATTCTGCATAGATCCTGTTTTTATAGCTGTCATGATGACTCAGAGAATAAACATGCAAATGCTCTAATGCCTATTACGATAGTTTGCTGACTTTTTGAGTTACTTGAAATGCACCTTGGTATGAAGTTAATGCACTGTGCATGGAGATAAAAATTTCTATAATTGGTGTCAAATTTATATTTTTAGCACATCTTTGACCGTGTTTTAATATTTTCTAGATCTCATAGTTTTTGTAAAAATTTAGGACTGTAACTTTTCCATTTTACTTAAACAACTATTTTTTTGCATTCATTTTTTTTTAAGCACACTGTCTCACAGATAATTGAGGGCTCTTTGGATCTGTATACTATATAAAAATTTTAACATGCATATGGGAAACTTAATTAAGATATTAATTCAATTTAGGAAACAAAGAACTTTCTAATGTATTTCTAAGTCATTGTCCTTTGGTCGTTCCAGAGAAAATATTTAAAGATTGGTATGAATTAGGAAGTAGTGCAATTAGCCTGCCCCCTGGAAACATCTGCTCCACTTGTTCCAGTAAGTTAGGGACACCACATCTGTACTCCTTTAAACATTTGAATTGTGTTAGAATTTCTGCGTGGGGTAAGGGTCACTGGACTTATCATTGAAAGTTTTATTAAAGACCGTTGCTTTATTTGGATGAGCTCCTACCCAGAGTGATTTCATTTGACAATGTTGAATAAGGTTAAATAGAGGAGACATTGCTATTGGAAGAAACATATAAGTCAATGTAATCTTTGACAAATATTCTTAGTAAAATTATATATTTTAATAAAGGTAAGTCTGATGGTCAGAGTATTTACTTTTACATAGGCAGTTGGAAATATTAAACTTTCCACATTTCTTGAAAGAAGTTTTGAAAGTCGAGGGACAGATTGTTAAATCTAACCAAAAGATTATAATGAGATTAATCATCTGCCTAGGGCTGTGAGGTTCATTGAGTGTGTCTCACCAGGGGATGACTGGAATGTAAGCCCACATTTACAGATGGTCTTGTGGTTACATGAATCTCATTTGGGCAGCTAGATTAGGAAGGCAGTGATAAATCAGATTCAAAATCTGCAAATATGCTTGTCCTGGTTCTGCATGGGTTATCAAAGCCCTGGAAAGAGCAGAACAAGCCTTTTTCATTATCATCGTGTGCAGTTTTGCTGTGCAGATCAGTCATGCTGACTTATTCTATTACTTATTTTTGCTATCTCATAACCAATTTGAGCGGGCTAACAAAGTTTTGAGAAAATCCTGTGATCTATTACTATCTTGTATTTTGCTAGCAATAATTTTATGTTTTCTATATTTGAACTCAAAAGTGTATAAAGTTGTACTTTAACCCAAATTTTAATTTTCACAATTAAAGTTAGGAGTGTTTTCTGCAGTAATGCATTGTTTAAATATCTACTTAAAATTAACTTTCTACTTTAAAATATTTAGTGGTTTAGTTTGTTGAAGTTTCAGACTAGGTTCTTACATCTTCATAGTTTTATTTTCTAAGTTTTATGTACTTGATTCTGACTGTATTACAAAACAAAGAAATGTAAAGGAATGAAATGGATAACTATCCTCAGCAATTAATGGAGGGCCAGCACTGACCTTGAGTATTTCCAATTGGATGTATTGATAGATTTCAGATCCTTAAGAATAAAGGGGAAAATGTCTAAATAGTCCTCAAATTAGCATCTATAATAGCTTTGATACTTTCTATTAATTCCTTATTTAATCAAATTTGGGGTTATATGGCTATGAACTAAATATTTCATTACAAGTTTATTGGTCACTAGTACAAGTTATTACAAAACAGAGATCAACTCTATTCCTTTTGCTTCTATTCTATGCCCATGAGAGAAGCAGCTGCAGAACCCAGTTAGTCAAAGAAAGAAAAAGCCAATGTACATGTTGATGAATTATAAGAGCACCTTTACATTTAATTGCTTTAGACAAATAATGCATTCTCTTGGAAGACTTTAAATTTTTTCATATTGAAATAAATAGTTGTATAGATCTTGGAGTATACCATTTGTGTTACAAGATGATCCTGGCTTAGCAACAGCATTTACTTTCACATGACATAAGCAGTTTCATAGTGCAGAACACTTGATAGATTTTTTATGTCAGGTTTGTGGAGGTAGAATTTACATAGAGTAAAATTCACTCCTTTTAGAGTCACAGTCGTGTACTCATTTTGACAAATGCAGAGTCATGTACCATCATCACAATCAAGATACAGATCATTCCCGTAACTCCAAAGAGTTCCCCCATGCTCTGTTGTCGAGTCACCTTCCCCTATGCCTATTGGCAACTACCGGGCTTTTGTCTCTTCCCATAGTTTGCCCATTTGAGAATATCGTATATAATGGAACCATATAATATGGAGCATTTTGAGTCTGGCTGCTTTCACTTAGCATAATAATACATTAAAGATTCATCCATGTTATTGCATGTATCTGTGGCTTATTCATTTTTCTTGCTGAATAGTATTACATTGTAAAGATGTATCACAAAATGTTTCCTTACTAGTTGATGGATATACAGATTGTTTCCAGTTTTTGTCAATTCTGAATAAAATAATTTTATAAATATTCATATACAAGGTTTTTTGTGAATGTGTTTTTACTTCCGTTGGCTAAATACCTAGGAGAGGGATCATTGGGTTGTATGGAGTGAGTGTTTAACTTTATAAAAATCTCTCAAACTGTTGTAAAAAGTAGCTGTACCATCTTGCATGTCCACCAGCAGTGTAAGAGTGATCGTTTCTTTCCTTCTTCACCAAGATTTAATATCATCATTTTAAAAATGTTAGTCATTCTAATAGCTGTGTGTATCTAGTTGCGATTTTACTTTTCATTCCTTGAATGACTAGTGATGTCAGGCATCTATCTGTGCAGTTGTCATGTGTCTATCTTGTTTGGTGAGGTGTCTAATCAAAAGTTTTATAGGGAAAGAGTTGCTTATCTTAATATTATTGAGGTCTAAGAGTTCTTCATTTAATCTGGATTCCAGTCCTCTATCAGACATGTTTTCTGCAAATACTTTCTCTTAGTCTGTGGCTTGTCTTATTTTCTAGAAAATGTCTGAAAGAATGGAAGTTTAAAATTTTGATAAACAATTTTAAAATTTCTTTTGTGAATCATGCGTTGATGGTGTATCTAAGAAATCTTTGCTTAATCCAAAGATTTCTTAGATACAACGAAGATTTTCTCCTATGTTTTCCCCGAGGTGAGTTTTAGTTTTAGGGTCTATATTTAGGTCTATGACCCATTATGAGTTAATTATGCAGCCTAAAATATTTGTCATCTTTCTTTCTTTTTTTTTTAAAAAAGGACCATTTGTTGAAATGTGTCAATATGTGTCAGTATCTGTCAAAATGTGTCAATAATCTTGACACTTTTGTCAAAAATTAATTGTTCATATATGTGGGTCTGTTTCTGGACTATCTGTTCTCTTCAGTTGATCTATGTGTCTGTCCTTTCACCAATTCCATTTTGATTACTATAGTTTCATAGCAAATCTTGAAATCAGGAACAGTGAATCCTCTAACCTTATGTTTTTGTTTTTTATTTTCCAAAAATTGCTTTGGCTATTCAAATTCCTTTGTTCTCTAAACTAATCCCTTTGCTATCTAAACTTTGGAATTAGCTTGTCATTTTCTATAAAATCATGCAGAATTTTTATTGTAATTACATTAAATGTAAAGAGTAATTTTGTAAAAGTTGACAATATTGAATCTTCTACCCATGAACATGGTACAGCTCTGTTTATTTAGCTGTGTTTGATTTCTCTCATAAATGTATAGTATATACTTTTTAGAATTATATTTTTCAAGGATTTGATGTTTTTGGTGCTACCATGACTGTTTGTTAAAGTTAAATTATCAAATATTCATTGCTAGTACGTTAAAGTACAGTTGATCTTTCTATATTGACGTTAAAACCTGCAACCATGCTGAACTCACTTTATTTCTAATAACTTTTTTGAGGAAATCATATCACATGATAATAAAGATACTTTATTTCTCCTTTCTTATCTGTATACCTTTTATTTCTTTTTCTTCCCTTCTTGCATTGGCCAGGACCTCTATTATGATGCCGAATAAAAGAGGTAAGAAAAAAAATCCTGGCCTTGTCATTCTTTCACCTTTAAGCATAAGGTTAGCTGTAGGTTTTGCATAGATGCAATTTAAGTAGGTTGAGGAAGTACCATTTAATGTCTAGTTTGCTTATCCTTTTTCCTTTTTATAATGAAGGAATATAGAATTTTGTCAAATACTTTGTCTTCATCTGTCGAGATGATTATATGGTCTTCTTTGAAAGTCTGTTGATATGGTGAGGCATATTGCTTGAATTTTGAACTAAATTTGTATTCTCAGGATAAATCTTATTTCTTATGAGGTATTATACTCTTTATTTCTGGATTCAATTTGCTAATTTATTGAAAATTTTGCATCTGTGTTCAAGAGACACGTTTTTTGCTATTTTTTGTTTTCAATTTCATTATTTTCTGCTCTCATTTTTAATATTTATTATTTTCTTGTCTTTAATTTGCTCTTCTCTTTGTAGTTTCTGCCACACACCTTGATTCTGGGCTCAATATATCTTTGCTTTGGCAAATGTGGTAGAAAATATGATGCAAGCAAAACCTGGAAAAAATGTTTCCATGTTTTTGCTTTTTTCTTTCTTCTGTAATCACCATGAAATCATGCTTGGGGCAGCTTTCTGGAAGATGAGACACGTAGAACAGAGCTCAGGTCTCCTAGTTAAAGCCATATTACCCAGTCTATATCTGACTGAACACTCATATCAAGCCCATTTTGGTAGAACTACCCAGTTGACTGGTAAACTTATGAATAATTACAAACAGATGTTATTTTAGGCCACTGTTTTTAGGTGGTTTCCTCTTGCTTATCTAGCTTTTCCTTTGCTTGCATCTCTAAATTCCCCATGAGAACATATCTGGAGTTCCATGCTGAGAATATCCCCAGGCTAGCCTGCTGGAGGACAAGATGTGCTGAGCAGATTCAAGTAAAAAGCACAGCTCAGTTGCCACAGTCAAGGTCATTCTATCCCAGCTGACCTACAATTGATCTCAGATGCAGGAGCAAGCCCAGCCTAGACTAGAAGAACTTCCTAGCTGACCCCAGCCTCAAGTTCTGATTGGAGAGCTATGAGATAAGTAAATTGCTATTGTTTTAAGCCAATGAGATTTTTGGATGTTTTGTTACATAGCATTATTGTGGTAACAGATTACTGATACGAAAGCTAATAATCATTTGTCCTATGTTTAAGGTATGAGGAGAGCTATTGCAAAGAAAACGGTAAAGGGTTGCCCTACTTTTTACGTGCTTTCTATAGAGCAGTAAAGAAAAAAGGAAACAGCAGGGATGGTTGACTTGATCTAATCATATCTTTCTCATCACTGTTCCTCCAAAACAGAGAGAAGCTACATTGCAGATTTTTTTTTTTTTTTTGCGGTACACAGGCCTCTCACTGTTGTGGCCTCTCCCGTTGCAGAGCACAGGCTCCGGATGCACAGGCTCAGCGGCCATGGCTCACAGGCCCAACCACTACGCGGCATGTGGGATCTTCCTGGACCAGGGCACGAACCCGTGTCCCCTGCATCGGCAGGGGGACTCTCAACCACTGTGCCACCAGGGAAGCCCTATATTGCAGATTTTAATGATGTAAGGGTTAGAAAGTGTGTAGTCTTCGCATTTTATTAAATCTTGTAGCATCTCTAATTCATCATTTCTGGTATTTGTAGTTTCAGTGTTTTTAGTATTTTATTAATGATAACTGTAACTTTTTCGATATGATTTTTATTCCGGAGGAATGCATACTTTCCTTGGAAATACATTTGCAGTTTGATAATGAGAACCACTGGAAAAACGGGCCAGGCATGCAGTAATTTACCTGTAGGCAATTATTCTGGGACATAGTTTAACAGAAATTGAGAAATTCTTACAATGCAAAATGAATTCCATCTCTCTAAATTTGCATAGGAAACATAAGGTTGAGCTTTCCTTCTGATTAGATCCTTTGCACAAAAGCTCTTTCTCCAGAAAGTCTTAGCAAATGTGATAATACAAAAACGTGGTTTAGAGTGTAGGAACTCAGTTGCAGAGTATAACTATTGCATCTCATTTTTATATAATGATATTATTAATAGTGGTAAGAACTTTTAACTTATTTGTATGAGAGAAAATCCTTTGGGAAAATGTAGGTTTACTCAAGATTTTGTTTAAAAAAGCTCAAATTGCATATTTGTGTCTTTTTCTGTTTATTGCATGAGCCAGAAATAAAGACTGGAAAAAAGGTCAGTTCTTTGAAAGGTTGTAGTAGTGGGCATTCAGTGTCAAACAGCTATATTTTGACAGATTCAATTAATTCTATAAATTTGTATCAGACCCAACCTTTCTAAACCTTGTTCCTTATGCAAAATCATTTCTATTTTACATATGCAAATGTTTTGGTCAAACCCTAGTTTCCTTTTCCTCTGAAGGGCAATACTGTTTTATGTGGATCATTTATGCTCTGAAGAATCTTTGTAGGCTTACTGGATGAGCACAGCAAGAACATCAGGGTGATATGTTCAGTGCTTGCTGACATGAAGGCACAGGATCGTATTGGAAAGAAACTGGACTTCAAAGGAAAGTGCAATTAAGATGAAGTTGCAAGATCTGGATTTGAATAACAGCTCAGATGTTTACTAGCTGTGTAATCTTGGGAGATTGGCTTAATTTCTCCCATTCCTCAACGTTCTGATATGAATATGGATATACTGGAGATACCCATTTCAAAGGATTAGTTTCAAGGTTTAATGAGGCAGGATTTAAGCTCTTCTTCCAGATCCGGGGTGGGTGGCTGGGATAGTGGTAGGATGCTAGAAGTTTAGGAACCTGGGAGGGCAAGAGAGCTGCATTGACTGTGGGACAGGGAATAACCAGAGGAGTCAAGAGTAGCCACAGTTAGGGACAGGACACAGAAAGCTTTTGTGAAATATTCAATACCAATAATATTCAAGAAACAGTGCCATTGTACCAAAACCTCTTAAGTGCCTCAAATATATTTTCCCATTTAATCCTCACAAAAATCTCATGAGGTGGATAGAACTGTTCAAATGAGAACACTGAACAAGAAAGAGGAAGTTTATCTTACAGCTATCGAGTGGTGGATATGGAATTTAATCCAAGTACACTGACCCCAGAATCAGTGCTTTCAGCCACAATGCTATCCTGACTTTATACGAATCTAGAGAGATTGAGACAGAGAAGAAAAACTGAGCCCTGTCAAAAGTGAACAAGTAGGATTAGGATTTTGTGTAGGTAGGATGAAGTGCCCATCCATTTATTCATTCAATTATTGATTCAACACATATTTACTATGTTTTATAGGCTAAGAATAAAGCTGGGAGAGAAAAACAAAAAATAGAAAAGGTCCATGGCCTTCTGGAACTACATTCAAGTGGAGGAGACAGACACTAACCAGTGAGGTAGTTTCATTTCAGAGAGTAATAAGTATTAAAAATAAAATACAGGAGAGTAAGGGGATAGAGAGGGGCTACTTCAAAGAGTGGTCAAGGAAGGCTTCTCTGAGGAGATGCACATTTGTTCTGAACTCTGAATTGTGAGACAGACCCATTTATTTAGAGGGTGGAGAGAAGACCTTTAACAGAGAGAACAACAAATGTGAATCCCTGTTGTGAGAACAAGGCAATGAGTTTGAAGCGTTGCGGCTGAGGAAGCATAGGGCCGGGCCAGGGTATAGCATGCTTGTGGGAGCCCTACAGAGCCCTAGGGGTACCTGAAGAACCAAAGAGCCAGGCCGTTTTCAATAATGGTCATGAGTGGGAGTTTCTACTGTGGGTGGGAAGGAGCTGTTAAAGGTGCTCAAGTATTTGTAAGGGTGTCAGAGTCATACTTCTTATACTTGTTTAACTTAAAGTATGTTATCAAAAATCACCTGTTTACTTCTCATGCCTTATTTATATAATTTTTTGACAAATCTTATTTGACAAACCTCCCTGAAACCTTTATTACCTAAAGTAAAATGAAGTGGACATTAACTGGAGATTCTATTACCAATTAGGTGCCTGATGCTGGGCAAGTAATAGAACCTCTTTCAGTCTTAGTTTCTTCATCTGGAAGATGGAAGGGGCAGGGTTTGGATTAACTGATATCTAAAGTTCCTTCACTACCAAACTTTGGTTTTCCAAGTTTCTAAGATCTAGATAGACAACCAAATTTTTAAAAATTAATTATCTCTCTGCGTTGGGTCTTCATTGCTGCCCGTGGGCTTTCTCTAGTTGCGGCGAGCGGGGGCTACTCATTGCAGTGGCTTCTCTTGTTGTGGGGCATGAGCTCTAGGTGCGTGGACTTCAGTAGTTGTGGCTCCAGGGCTCTAGAGCGCAGTTTCAGTAGTTGTGGTGCACGGGCTTAGTTGCTTCTCGGCATGTGGGATCTTCCTGGGCCAGAGATCGAACCCCTGTCCCCTGCATTGGCAGGTGGATTCTTAACCACTGTGCCACCAGGGAAGTCCCATAAACAACCAAATTTACCTCTCAAAAATTCATGTATTTCTTTCTTTACCAAAAAAAAAAGAAAAGAAAATTCAATGCTTACAGCTCTCAAGACATCAGAGGGAGTGGATATTGCCACAAAGTACAAATGGACACACAAATAGTGTTCATATTCTATTAATTGTGAACTTCTCCCACATCTTATGTTTTGATTTACCAAATACTCCCTTTTATTCCGGAAAGTAAGGTGCGCACAAGTGCATCTGGGAGCCTGATACATCAGTCACTCTTGCTTCTTCTTGAACAGGATGTGATGCAGGTTTACTGGCCATCCCCTCTGCATTTTCCCACTAACCTGTCACTGAATTGTTGACCTGTTATTAACAAACCCTTGATGATGAGGAGCCCTACCTTTGCTCAGAGACATTAAATTGAACAATTTCTGCCACAGGGAATTAAACCTCTGAAAACCTGCCACCTTCACCAAATAGAGGATTAAACAGAGCTTTGAAAGTGAGTTCCCATTGATTAGAGGATTTATTTAGGGCATACTTAAAAGTCACCTTTGACAGAAGTGTCAGAATATTCGGTTAAACAGCAGGTACACCCATCAGTTACCAATTTGAAGCTTAGTTTTTTAAAGAGGGCTTTGGTTTGTTAGGGGTTGAAGAAAAACACGGTGGCATCTTCATTGTCACACCCTTCTCCCAGGAGGGTCTCCTTCGGAGTGAAATGCATTTCTGAAAAGCTAACTGCTGTTGGCATTGATTTAGCTCGGTAGGAGACCTGTTGGTATTCTGTGTAGTTGCTTAGCACTTTGGTGTTTTGTGAAGACTAGTCCTTCAGCGACTTTTCTAGTGAAAGTGGGCTCCAGTGTTTATATAGCTGGAGTGTATCATCCATTTACTTTCAACTTGAGCACTAGGCATTGGAAGACAACAATGTTCCTTAATTTTATTTTGGTTGCGTTATCTGTATAAATCACAGTCAACTGTATTCAATTAGCAAATCAGGTTGGCAGGTTCTTGGGGAATTAAATCCAATTTGAAATTTGAATGTCTTATTTTTGAATAATTCTTTTTTTTAATTAGCCATGTTGATTTACTGCACTCCCCTCTAACCTGTGCTTTGTTCTGCATGGACGCAGAATTTGGAAACTTGGCTAAAAGAATAGGAAATGTACCTTAAAGATAGCACCATCTGAAGCTCCCTAGGTACCCACCCCTTCCCAACCAGAGCAGTCTCACTTTTATCTGTTTTGTCAATCGGGTGCTGTGAAAATAATTTTTAAAACCACTGTACTGGAAATAACTTAGTAGACTGACAGCACACACGTAAATTCAGGAATCACACAAACCCTGCCGCTCTTTGATGTTGGCCATGTTTCCACCTAGTTCTTCCCTTGGAATAGGCTGAGTGATCCCACATACTGCTTACTTTGGTGATCCCTTTAAATTTATGTGAAATTAAAATATAGGGAGGGCTTGGTTTCTAGGCAACTTTATTTCACGCTGCAGTTTTCCTTGATGAAAACTGAGACCAGTTAACTTTCTTCCTAATGTTTGAAAACATTCAGTACTTCTGTCACCTGATTCCCATAAATATGCAATCAGGTTCAGTTTCTGTGATATTTTATACATACTAGCTGGCACTAAACTGAGCTGTTTTTGTACTACTTGTGCATTAGTTTGTTTTCTTCAAATCTTTTGTTTCCCCAAATTAAATCTACTTATTTCTAAAATACCATTTGAATTTGAAAGCACCAATATACTGCTTTCTCAATTTTTTTCCTCATCACTTCGCTCTCCAGTGTATTCTCTGTGGTGTCATCCTCCTCTGTTCAGGGTCCTCTTTTCTTCATGTCTGTTTCTTTTGCAAGTTCACTATTCTCATGTCTGTGCTGTGCATCCAGTCACCAGACTCTCCATAGCAGACCCATTTTCTGTGCCATCCCGTATGTGCTTGTGGTCTACCTGGACTCCTGGAACTAGGTCGCTGCTGCTGTAACTGCTAACGATTGAGGAGTTCTGCACAGAATGCCACCTGGCAAAAGCAGATCTCCAGGCCTGCTCACTGGTTGGAGTGACCCTCAGGGCCTTTGGCTTTCCTACTTTTCTCTTCCTTGAGAACGCAGATGTTGTACTCAAGTACAGAGGAGTGCCACGCCACCTTGATAACAGGACTTTGACCGATGGAAGCCAAGGGACGTAGAGAGCCAGCAGATAAATATTTTTCCCTGGTGGGTCTGTCCTGAGTGCAATAGTTCATATGGCCTCTCTAGAGATATCTGCAAGCAATCAACTATTCAGCTTTGTAATATCTCCCTAACATTTACTTTTTCTTTCCCTGTTTCATCTCCCTTTCCCCTTCACTCCTACTTCTCTAGGATTTTATTCCACAGTAAAATGTAAGGACCATATGCTTTTGCTTCAGGTTTATTTTCTAGGGAACCTAGCCTGAGATACTGCCAGATTTCTATTTCTGTCTTACTCCTCTGTGTTCCAAAGCCATATATCCAGTATTCAACTGTCTGTGTGGTTTCTCCATTTGGAACTCCAGTTGTAACTCAAAGCCACAGGTCCAAAACACTTCCATGGCCCACAGATCCATAACATTTCTTTTTTCAGTGTTCCTAGCTTAATAAATTACATTCTCAAACATCCAATCTCTCAAGCCTGGGAGCTGGGAATCATTATTTTGTCCCTTTCTTAACTCTCTCATATAATTAGTCCTTAATCACTATTAAACGTATTTCTTAAATATCTCTAATCTGTCCATGTATTTTTAATCTCCACTGCTGCCACAGTAATTCAAGTACCATCAGCCTCTACCTAGACTACTGTAATAGTTTCTCAGTTAGTCTCACTTAATCCATGCTTGGGTCCTTTAATTTATTCTCCAAATGCTAGCCCAAATGCTTTTATAAATAGGAATGTCATCCAGTATCTCTTACCTACAGGCCTTCATTAGCTGCCCCTTGCCTTGGAATAAAATCTTAAATCCTTATTGTGATGTCCAGGGCCCAACATGGATATGGACTCAACACATAACTAACATCATTCTCATCTTTTCCTCCTCTCCTCCTTGCTCTCCATACTCCAGTCACACCAGACTTCTTTTAGTTTCTCGATCAAATATGTTCTTTCCCTCCTCAGTACCTTCACATGTGCTAATCCTTCACCCTGCAATATTTATCCCCATCACATTTACCTGGATAAATCTCATAGTTCTTTCAGGTCTCAGATGAAGTGCTAATTTATTTGGGAAGAGTTTGATAAGCTTCCAATTTGTATTAGAGATAGTTCACTCCCATATCATCCCAAACTTGTCCTTTGTAGCCCTCACCATACTTCTGATCATTTGCTTAGTTTCTACATTCCCAGCTAAACTGTAAACTCTGTATGATCAAAGACTATGTTCTGTTCACTGTTACATTCAGGCCAGCTAAAAGCTGTTCCCCATTCTGTTTCCTCTGGCCATGCTGCCACTGTTTGGTGGAGGCAAGTAACAAGGAGAGATGGAAGTGTCAGGCCAGGCAGCTAAAACTTCCAGAAATTTAAGTCTACTCGTAAAAACGATCACAAGAATAAGATCTGACGTTATCTAGGACATCTTTTAGTTTGCTTTGTTTTACTTCGTTTCGTTTTTGTTTTCAATGGGCAGAAGTGACACTTGGCATAGAGGAGTTCATCTGGAGGTCAGAAGAATCAGAGCAGAAGAAGAAACCAAGATAATCTCTAGCTTGCAAGCTCAACGCACTCTTTTAAAATTCTAACTCAAAGCATTCTCCCATCTGATTTTAGCATCTCAGCCATCACCCTTCTTGCAAACTCTTCCTTACTTCCACTCCAGTTCCTTCCTCTCTCTTGGCATTTCATAAGTGTTAAAGCTATACAGTCTCTTTTTCTGTATCATTCTTCCATCTCTATGTATCTTGCTCAGTGAGATAAGCTCTTCTGGTTTTATTGTTTCAGTAAAACTGTTTCTCTAGGATTTTATTCCTCAGCAATGTGCAAGGGCATATGCTTTTTCTTCAGGCTTATTTTCTGAGGAACCTAGCCTGAGATACTCCCAAAGTTATATTTCTGTTTAGTCTTCTCTACTCCAAAGCTATGTATTCAGTATCAAACTGTCTACTTGATTTTCTCCACGTGGACCTCTAGCTGCAACTTAAGGTGGTCCAAAACACCTTCATTCTGTTTTTACCCACGGAGCAAAAGATGTAGAATATTAAAAATATCTGACTCTAAGGGCCTCTGAAAAAAAAAAAAAAAAAAAAAAAAAAAAAAAAATCTGACTCTAAACAGTACCTGTTAAAAGGTACATTTTCCATTAATATTACTTAAAGAAATTATTTCTTTTAATTTCTGTAGATCAGTGCTAATTACCATTTAGCATATTGTCTGGCAGTAAATAAGTATTTGAGAATAAATACATGTATATAATCAGTGATGATGTGGTCATAGAATCCCAACTATCAGAGTGAAGTAGCCCCTCCTCCCCTCCCTCCTTCCTTCCCTCCAATTCAGTCATCTATTACTAACTGGAGAACTTTTTGGATTTTATAAACTTAAATCAAGTTATGTAGTAATGTAGAAGAAAACTATTGCTGAGACATGTTTTCCACATTCATGACCTGGTTTGATATAGTGAATTTTATTGGCTTAATATACTTCCTCTTCTTTCCTTGTAGTTTCACCTGTGCTCCTTTCAAAGCAACCTATTGAAAGATGACAGCCTTCAAGGATATAACAGAAATATTCTTTAGTCACGAGTATATAGTTAATATAAATCCATACAAGAATCTTAGTGATATATAGTGGAGCAATCTGGTGAATGGTCAGGACATCAATAGGATGGGGGAAATTGAAAGGGAGCCAATCTCAGCAGAGTATAGGGAATCAAGAATTCTGGTAGGTATGTTTTAAGACTGAGACGCCAATTCCATGGAGAGAGACTGCATAAGCAGCTAGATAATTGAGTTGAACTTTCTTGGGAAAGTTGAAAGCTAAAAGTATACATTAGGGAATTATTGGCCTATAAAATTGGCTTTTGAAGTCATAGGATTTAATGTTTCCATTTTAAAGCATAAACATAGTTAGAGAAAAGGCTAAGGTTTGAGCTCTAGAGCATGCCGGCACCTAGACATCAGGGAGAGAAGGAATATCCAGAAAAGGATACTAGGAAGGAGTGGCCAGTGAGGTGGAAGGAATACCAAAAATAAAGAAAAACATGTCCTGGAAGTAAAGAAGTGGTCCACTGTGTTATGCACAGCTGATGGATCAAGTGCAGGGTGGAGTGAGAACTGGCTCTTGGATTTTAAAGTTGGAGGTAATTGGTGACTTAGCAAAGTTTCAGTGGAGTGAAGGGGGAAACATGACTGGAGAGTGTTCACAGGATAACGGGAGAGGAAGAACTGAGGACAGGAAGAATAGAAAGTTCTTTCAGTTTTCATCTAATGGGGTTCAGAGAAATAGGTGGTAGCTGGAGGGGGAAATGTGACTGAGACGGTTTTGTTCATAGTTTCAAAAATGAGAATATAATTTATGCATCATGAAATGTACAGATCTTAAAAGTATAGTTCATTTAATTTTGATTAATGCATACACTCATGTGACACACATTCCTATCAAGATAGAGAACTTGTTCCCGTGAGCCCAGAATGTCTCCTTGTGTCCATTCCTGTCAGGGATAATTAGCATCCCACTCACCCTCACCAGCCCCACGTGAAGCAACCGTTATTCTGATTTCTGTCGCCACAGAATATTTTTGCTAAGCCCAGGAGTTAATATAAATGGAATCACATGGTTTGTCCTATTTTACGTCTGACTTATTTCACTCAGAATAATGTTTTTGAGGTTCATGCATGTTGTGTATGTCAGTCGGTCATTTCTGTTTAATGAGCAGAATTAAATACATTGAATATGTTATAGTGATGAATATGTCATACCTTGTTCATTCTTCTACTCATAAATACTTACATTGAAGTGGGATTTTCTGTGATCATAGGAAACTTATTCCATTACTCTAATAGCTCCTATGGGTAAATAGTTCTGTCTTATATGGGGAAAAAAATGCATTTCCCTACAACTTCTAACTACTCATCCTAGTTACATGTCCTGAAACCAAATGGAAAAAAATTACTTTCCTCAGGTTTTCTCATCCAGTATAACCTTCCTCAGTTCTTTCAAATGTTTCTGATAGAGCACATGACCCCTCAAACTACCTAGGTTTTGCTCCTAAGAATGTGTTGATGTATGTCCCTTGACATAAGAGAAACAAACAAATAATTAAATAATCTGAATGTAGTGTGTGGTCAATGCAAAGACGGGAACTATCACTGCTTCTATCTAGTATATTTTTAATGTATCCTAGGATCGCATTAGATTTCTGTCAGCCACATAATTTCTTTTAAAATTTTGAGCTTATTTTCAATTATTATATTTGAATGCATATTCTCTTGTTATATCTCCTAAGTTATAATTTTTAAGTTAGTTTCTTCAAGCAAATAGTGACCCTTTACATTTATCCCTGCTAAGCTTTATTTATTTAGATCGATCACATGGTTCCAATGGGTTGAGTTCTTTTCAGAATCCTAATTATTTCACACAATGTATTTTTTGTATCATTCAATGTAATGTATGTAATTGGTACTCCATGAATATCCTTATCAAAATCATTGATAAAAACATTGCATACATTGGGTGCTACTAAAGGTAAACCTTTTGATAGGCTTAAATAATTTTCTCAAGTTTCATTTCAAACCCTATTAAGCACACTTTGTTTTTAGTCTTCAAATAATTTCAAATTCACTTATTTATACCATTAGCTGGCTTACACACATCCCTTCAATGTATACAATGAAAGATAATGCCTTTTTGGTGTCCAGATTTGTGATTTCTCAGTGTTCCTCTATGCTACCTCTTAAGCATCCTTGAAAAGTAAGCAAGAAAGAATTGTTTGGAATCACTTTTCCTTAGAATCAACAAACTGACCTCTACTGATCAGTGGTTACTTATTCCAATTGCTAAGGAATGTTTTAAAAAAACTATATATTCTAGAAGCTAACCAGGCAACCTGGTATATAAACAGCATCATGTTGTAATGAAGAAAAAGGAAAGGCTTCAGATGAAAAACAAACCTGATTTCAAATTCCAGCTGTATGACCTTGAGCAGGTAATTTGGGTTGTCTTCATCTTTCACTCTGGAAGTGGGATCATTGTTTCTACTTCTCAGTGTTCCATTTAGAATTAAGTAATAATGGGATGCAGAGTGGATGTTTTGATACATTTGTGGTGTTATCTGATGTCTGTCACCACATCCTCTTTTGTGCACATACCTGGGAGACCACCAAGGGGAAATACAGTCTGTGAGGCTTCTTAGTACTTTGTAGTGGGATTTATTTAGGACGCAAGACCTAAACCTTTTAAAAGCAATTTCCTGAACTCTGCACTTTACCACTTTCAATTATTTTGAACTTTAGTTTCCTCATACCCATACTCGTTCTATGTTTTTCAAACTTATTTGTTTTTAATGACACCATGCTGTTGACTAGTCACTGTTATTTTTTTATATGTGCCATGAACCAAATTTTAATAATTCATAATTTAGGATTTATTTCAGACAGCATAGCATATGCTTAATTGTTTTGTTTTTATGGTAGAAAGAAAAATGCAGAGTTTTTGTACCGTTAGACACATCTCATCACCTTAACAAAACAATACTTATTTACATAGTTTTAAACCATTAGGCCCATGGGAAATGATTAAAAACTTTTAGTAGAATTTCACATGAAAATTATCTAGAATTGCAAGCCTCTTCCCCTTATGGATTCTCTACTTAATTTGTACTAAAATCTTTAAAGTATTGGTCAGATTTGAGACCCTATTTAAATAATGATTTTTAAATATTGATTACTGTGAGACAAATCCTAAGGACTTCTCATAATTTACCTGATTTAATTCCATGAGAAAACCTATCAGGTGATTATTCATTTATTCCTATTTTACAAAACAAAAAATTGAAGCACAAACTGTTAAAATAGCTTACCCATGATCACACAGCTTGTAAGTGGTATGAGCTCAGACTCTGAAGGTTAGCTTTATTTGCTGTTGTTAAAAGTAGTGAAAGAAAACGTTTTCCAGAATAAGATATAATTAAGAAGAAAAATTATGTTTGGAAGTGGGTATAACAGCTATGGAGTAAATGTGCATGGATGTCTGTTTTCAAGAAGAATGAGCTCCCAAAGCTGACTCATGCATTCTGGAATTTTAGCAGGCATCTGTCTATACACCATGGCTTATATACTGGGCTGTGGTTCTATCCTGGTAAAGAAGGAGTGGCCCCTGGCTTCCCCTTACATCCCATGAGTGGAGCCAAGCTCCTCACATGCTAATTGTGGAAGGAACTGTCCACCAACTCATCCTTGTGACAGGCAGGGTGGAAGACAAAGACAGTATCACACACCCTTTTGGGACACCCTTACAGAATATAAAATCCATGTACAGTTTTTATTTCACAAGGCTGCCCAGGAATTTTGTGAAATTAATCCAAAATAGTTCAGGGGTCTGCTGCCTATTTGTGACAGTGGTTGAGGCCTTTGGGAGCCCAGATCCAGGACCGTAAACGTCACCCATCAGCCCATGGGTGAAATGGAGACATGCCTTTTCCATGATTTACTTTCTGTCTTCAGACAAAGCCTCTATGAACTTGAATTGCAGCCATATGACCTTATAATGTGGATCTTATTCTGCCAGCATAGGTGGCCGTTTCACATAGTTAGGCTTATTACGGTAGTCCACTTGAATATTTTATTGTACATTCACAACTGCTTGTGTGGTGTTGCTCTTGTTGGCCTTTTACCCCCATCCCCAACACACACACACACACACACACATACACACACACACACACACACACACACACAAATGGTGGAGTAAATGTAGTCATTTAGGCTCTAAGTTGAAGCCATTACATTTATGGTAGAGTCAACTTGCTCATGAATCCCATTCCAAATAAAAAATCAACAGAGCAAGTGGTGCCTTGGTTTCCATTCAGTGGGGTAAGCTTTGCAGGGATTTTAAAGGCTCCTGCTAAGATTTCCTTTATGACACATTTCTGAGTGAATTACATTACATAGAGGGAAGGATCTAGTTCTCATGCAGATCACTATTTGGGTGAAGTGTTCAGTGCAGCCCTGCTGAACATCAGATATGTGTATATTTGCACAAGATTATGTTTTTATAGAAATCTCTGGTTTGGTTTGATGTGATAAAGCTTCTACTTAAATCGATTCATCCAGTGAAAAATTGTGAGATCTTATAAAAAAAAATCTTGCTAGTTTGCTATTGGATGGTGCAAAGTTGTGGTTTTGTTGAAACCGTGTGTTCCCTGTATACTGATTGATGGTCTGTTCTGTGCTCTGTGACTTGTGAGTGATGTTCAGCTGGGCTAAATACACTTGCATTAGAATAGGTTCTGTGTGTAAAGTACCTCAGAAATAGGGAAATGTCAAATTCCATGGGGGAGATAGATAGATAGATTCTAGATTTTCAATCATAAAAAATTAAAGCCATGAAAATAGATTCTTTCATTAAAAAGGAAAAAAAGAAAATGCTACAATTTACCATAATCAGGTAAATTAGATGTCTCTTGCACTTAGCCAATAGTTGGCAAGATAAAGAGTCAATTTGCAAAATGATCTCACAGTAAGGAAAAACGTCTTCCTTGCTATGGCTTATGCAAGGATTCTGTTCTCCTTTTTTCTCTCTGCTGCTCTCAGTATGCCACCCTGAAGGCTCCGTGAGACTCACATTCTCTGTTCTGTGCAGACTCAGTACAGAATGATTTGGAGTCTTTGAGTGGGTCTTCTCTATGAGGTCCTCTTACAACATTCTAGAAAGGAGAACTATCAAAGTGGGTAAAAGATGAAATATAGAGTTGAATGCAAGGAGACTCTGGGTCCCAGTGAAAGCTTTTATTTTAGCAGGCACTCACCCTGTTCAGGTTTACATGTGGGGCTTGGCCTATTTTTGTGGACTGTGTCAGTGGTTTAATTTTCAGAGACTTTACAGGGTTATTCCGTCTGCTGCACACACTGGTTCCCACTGGTGCTACCCGAGGATGAGGAAGAAGTTCCCCAGGCCCGTTTGCCTGAGCCTCTAACTGGGGGGAGGGAGTCACCAGACAGTGGGGACAAACTGTATGTTCCAGATTGGACCCCTTTTTGTGGTGGGATCCCTCTTGCCGTTGCCACCCAGTGTCTCCGGGTTCGGATGGGGGCCCTCAGGCTCATGGGGAAGGATAGCATTGCCCCTGGTTCTTCTTGTCAACAAGGCCCCCCGATGAACCCCCTCACTTGTTCTGCTGGGCTTGCCTGGTGTTTTCAGCAGGAGAGGAATGCGCCTACCTGGGCTGTCTCCTGTTGCTGGGTTGGGAGTCTGGGTACGCCAGACCTGGATAGCCTTCTTTTGAGCATAAGGGGTCACAAGATGACCTGTTGTTACCTTGTTCCTCCAGTCTTGCAGTCCCTAACCAGGTCTCCTTCTTCTTTCCCTTTTCAGACTTTTCCTTTGATGGCCTTTTGCATTATTTGCAGGGTTTACAGTTGAATTTAGCAGAGCAGAGCAGGTACGAATGACAGCATGCCACCTTGTGTGGACTGTTCTCCATAATTGAAAGTTCTCCATAATTACTTTCTGAACGAGGTAATTTTACGTCAATATAAAGTTACATGATTTTAGCTTAAATGAATGTTTTAAATCAACTTACAATAGTTAGGGAAAAATTCTCATATAGAATTCTGATCTAGAAAAAGAAACCCTTTTTAATTCTTTTTGTGTCCAATTAGGTTCTTAATGCTTTGTTTTCTACGGTTGAATCAATAAGAATTGACTGCCTATATTTAGACTCCAGTGATGCTTGTCATTTGTGCATGGAACACATCCTCTTGTGAAACTGGATTAAATGGACAAAATGATTTTAAGTTTTATGGATTAATTATCTAGACAGTTGTCTTAATTTTTCACACATCTAGTGCTATCTCAAGTCCCTTTATTCAATCCTGACCCCATTCCCAAATGCATATACATAATTTACTTACATCAAATTTATCTCAGTAGCAAAAATTACCTGGGAAGACTTTGAAAAAGAAGCGATTCTATTATTTTTGTTTTTAAGCAGGAAGAAATAATACTATTTTTAGTCTTTCTCATTAAGTATTTAGCCTTCTAACTTTTCCCTTGAATCACAAGGATATGGCAGATACTATCAAAGCTTGTGTTAATGAACTGAATGTCAGAAGTTTATGTAGGACTTTGTGAAAGGAAAATACTAATAAGTTTTCATTGAGCCATATTTTCTTATGCTTTCAGTCTTTCACTATTTGGGATTAGCTTATAAGAGCGGAATGTCATCTGACCTGTCATTTTCATGGTTTTGCTCTATTTGTATGATGGGATTATGGATGTGATGGCAGGGAAGGTTCTGTATCCAAAATCTTTGGCTAGTCACGAGGCAGATCATCAGTACCTACAGGATGGAACGTCTCAAAGTCTATGGAGTTTCTTCTTTACAAAAATTAAAATTAAAAGAAATAAAAACATTATATAAAATACTTATGGCTATAACAATTTATGGCAATAATGAGGTCCAATGAAATATAGTGGGTAAAATTTGTATGAACCGTACACCACTGTTAAACCATGACCACACAAATAACTACAGTGAATGCATCAAATTTTAAGTGATTTCTATATAGGATGTGCTTGATACTTTTGTCCCGTTGGATGAAATTTTAGGAATAATCCCAACAATGTTTATGGCTGTAAAAGACTTGCAAAAAGTTGTACCACACAGAGGTTTAACACATGTAATCATTTTAAAAATGTGTATGAATCTATTTTTAAAGATGTTTCAGATTATTAAAATTCAAGAGTGACAACTGAAATAACTCTTCACATTATTATTTGTGGTTCTGTGAAAACTAACTTTGGATTGCCTTCATCTTAGTTTGGCAAGAAAAAATTGGCCTATTTTGGTAGGGAGTAATACTCAAAGACAGTGATTTTAAGTGCTCTGATTGAATTTATATTAACGTAATTAAGTTAAATGTGTTACATACAGTGATCTGTATCTTGTGACAATATGTATTCTTTATAATCTCCAGCAGAAATAGTAAATCTCCTATTTTGGGAGTTGTGACTTACAATATGTATCAAATGTTTTAAGTCCTCATTTAATTATCCATTAGTTATATTTAATAATACCTTTTAGACAGATATTTTCTGTGTCAATCAGACCTGTAAAGAATTCCCAGGATAAAATAATAGTAGTTACTATTTATTGACCACTGACTGTCCAGCACAGTTCAAGTGCTTGATATGAATTGGCTCTTGGTTGTGGTTCTTTCTCTGGATACCACTGAGCAGCCATAAGCGACCCAAGGCTCTCTGAGAACAGACATTCAAACGCTGACTCTCTTGGGGGCACATAAGGGAGTTCTTCAGCAGGGAGTTAACTGGGGTGGGGGCGGTGATTGTGGATGCGGAGTGCTGCCAAGTGCATGGTGGGAGATCTGTTACAGTGCTGTGTCTCCATAACCCTTTGCCCGTACGTACTCTCGGTGCTCTCCCACCCAGCCTTTCTCTGCTGGGCTCCTTGCCCAGCAACCTGCCTTTGGATGAGATACCAACAGGTTGGCTCAAATCCAGACACTGGTATCAGGCACAGGGGACAGACAAGCCCAACCACTGCTTTGGTAGAAATCCCACAGAAGAATGAGACGGCAATGCCAGCTTCTTGAGGGTACTCTCAGTCTCTGCGAGTGGTTCTCTTGGATGTGCTCATTCCATTGGCTTGAAAAGTGGAAGGAAAATTCACTGTATGTCCTGTAAGGTTGGGGGCGCATAGAGCTGACAGTTCCTTCTTTTCCTTCCCCAATCTGCTGCTTAACTGGATTTGAAGTGTGTGTGTGTGTGTGTGTGTGTGTGTGTGTGTGTGTGTGTGTGGGAGAGAGAGTGTGTGTGTGTGTGAGTGTGTGTGTGTGTGTGTGTGTGTGTGTGTGTGTGTGAGTGTGTGAGAGAGAGTGTGTGTGTATGTGAGAGTGTGTGTGTGAGTATGTGAGTGTGTGTGTGTGTGAGAGTGTGTGTGTGTGAGAGTGTGTGTGTTAGTGTGTGTGTGTGTAGGTTGTGAAAATTATGGCACGGTGGTTCATATCTGAGTTTCCTTTATAAAATGAAGTGCTCGGTGACTCTTGTCCCCAACTCTGAGCCCTAAAGTTACGAATTCCATGGCAACAGGAAAAGGCCACTCACTGTGCTGATGCACTCTTATAAGGATCAATTAGCAAGCACATGAAGAGGACTAGTGGGAGAGAAAGTTTACAAATTAGATTGAATTAGATCACAATCCAGTCTGGAAACTAGTTCAGATTATATACTATAAACAAATGGAAGAATAATACTATATTTAAAATTAACTTGGGTGTATTCAATGTTAAACTCTGAAATATGGGTATTTTGCTCTTTTTTTGTGATGGTGATGTCAAAAGAGTTATTTCTGTTTTGCTTCTGTAGTAGACCTGACTTTTCAGTATACTGCTGGTTCTGAAAAGATAATGTGTCCTCCCACACAAGTGTGGTATCTGTAAATATATACAAAGAGCTTATTGAAGGACTATTACTGACTTTAGAATTTGTGTCTTCTGAAGTTACTTAGTACAAGTAATTAGAGAATGTGGTACTTAAGAGACCATCATATTGGTGCTGGGCATGATGAATCACTGTGTATTCTGGGTACAGTACGCATTGAGATAAATTAATTTGATCTCACCAGAAAGCAGAATCGGGTTTGAGGACCTCATACTTCTTTGTCTGTGTTTAATCACATGGTCCAGGTAGTTCAAAAAGGTGATTTTGTAATGTTAATTAAAATTGTAACAGTCTGCCTGAACTTGATTGTTTCCAAATCATTTTTTCCAGGTAGCTGCTTGGAAAGGACCAGAGGATTTATACATGAGGGAATTTAGATTTCAAATATGAAGAGCCTGCTTCTTTATAGCAGATAATATCTTTCAGGATGGTTACACAGTCAGAGCTTTGCACTTGCTGCCCAGACTACAATGTTTCCAGCTGGGACATGTAGCCATGGCAGAATCTCATTCCCAGTTCAAGAAAACCTTGATTTGGCTTTTGGACTCATGTCATTCCGAAATCATTTCTTAGTACCTCTGCCAGGTGTTTTTCTTTTTACTTCTGGCTTGTTTATAACTCCTGTTAGTGGGGAGTCATGAAATTCCTGGTTCGGTTCTTTTTAAATTTCTAACCTTGCAAATTAAACAAATCAAATGTAAAAGAACATGGAACATAAAAGGAAAACAAAAATGTCGAACTAAGCATAGTTTAATGCATTTCTTGTAGCCAAGACAAAACTAAAATGTACTTGTGCTCAGAAAAATAGTATGTCAAACATAACTCATTAGTAGTCAGTTTAAAATCTCATCCCTTAAAAAAATCATTAGTAGTCAGTTTAAAATCTCATCCCTTAAAAAAAATGCAAACATTAAATGTGACACCCAAGTGGAAGCTCTCAGTCTTCTCACATCCTCTTTTAGTCTTCCCTAAAAACAGGCGGGGTTAATTCGATCGGCAAAATTTCAGGGCACTGCAGCCCTTTTCTTGAAAGGAAGTAGTCTGTGTCTCTGTCTCTCTCTCCATCCCCCTTCTCTCCCTTCTGTTCCCACTTTCTAACACTCTTCTTCTCTGCCTTTTTTCCATGCAGGAGAAGTGGTGTGTTCTACATGTGAAATTTTTGAATAGATGAATAGAGCTACTCTATTTCTCCTTAGCCTTTTCAAAGAAAATTTCTTTTAATTTTTTCTTTTGTCACTGATTCTAAATCCTTTACAAACGTGATTGCCTTATTGATACACATTCATAACTATTAATGTTTCTTTTAGAGACAATTGATGAGAATCTAACGATACTTTATATTGGTCTTAACCATCAAAGAGAGTCAAGGAACTCTTTTTAATCTAGAGTTATAAAATCTCTAATACTAAGATTATGTAAGCGTTTTTATCTGCTAGAAAAAAATTGATGATTTACATGAAATGTGTCAACTAAAAACCAGGTATCTGATCAGCCAATTTTCTTTCATTTTCTTTTTTTGCAATTGGGCGTTAGCCTTAGAGTTACTTATGTGCTATTTCTGTGAATCTTCCGCTTTCACATTACCTTGGCAATGTGTGCTCCTTTTTAGTTTTCCAGAAACTTTCTTCTCCTTTATAATTTTTCAATATTACTGACAGTTTCTTTTGAGATAAAACCTATCCTACCTGTAAATTACTGCCATAACCTGAGAGAGTTTTCTCAGAGATGGAAACTTAAACTCATTTAGTATGATCCTGTATTCACTGACATTCCTTTCACTGTTTTGGATTTCAATTCCCTCTTTATACTTTTTATCCTACCCTTCAACTTCAAAACCACTTTTTCTGGAGAAGATACATACAAAACTGTTGAGTGGTTCTGCATTTTCCAAATTACTTCACATTATGTCTTTTTTTTTTTTTAATGGTACAGACATAGCTAAGATATCTTTCTGTGGCCTTCAGAATTTCTGGATCTCTGGGAATTTTTCCTTTGTGGCCCTCTTCATGCACTTTTGTAATGAGGTTGTTTTCCTTTTTGAACTTCCATCAGTATTTCTCTTTTTGTTTTTATTGCAGTATAATTGCTTTACAATGTTGTGTTAGTTTCTGCTGTACAACAAAGTGAATCAGCTATATGTATACACATACCCCCTCCCTCTTGGACCTCCCTCCCACCCCTCCCCATCCCACCCATCTAGGTCAGAGCACCTCAGAGCACCGAGCTGAGCTCCCTGTGCTATACAGCAGGTTCCCACTAGCTATCTATTTTACACATGGTAGTGTATTTATGTCAAACTTAATCTCCCAATTCATCCCACCCTCCCCTTCCTCCTCTGTGTCCACACATCTGTTCTCTACATCTACGTCTCTATTCCTGCCCTGGAACTAGGTTCATCTGTACCATTTTTCTAGATTCCACATACATGTGTTAATATACGATATTTGTTTTTCTCTTTCTGACTTACTTCACTCTGTATGACAGACTCTAGGTCCATCCACATCTCTACAAATGACCCAATTTTGTTCCTTTTATGGCTGAGTAATATTCCATTGTATATATGTACCACATCTTCTTTATCCATTCATCTGTCCATGGGCATTTAGGTTGCTTCCATGGCCAGGCTATTGTAAATAGAGCTGCAATGAATGTTGGGTTACCTATGTCTTTTGATTTATGGTTTTCTCAGGGTATATGCCCAGTAGTGGGATTGCTGGGTCATACGGTAGTTCTATTTTTAGTTTTTTAAGGAACCTCCATACTGTTCTCCATAGTGGCTGTGTCAATTTACATTCCCACCAACAGTGTAAGAGGGTTCCCTTTTCTCCACACCCCCTCCAACATTTACTGTTTGTAGTTATTTTGATGATGGCCATTCTGACCATCGTCAGAGGCGATACCTCATTGTAGCTTTGATTTGCGTTTCTCTAATAATTAGTGATGTTGAGCATCTTTTCATGTGCCTCTTGGCCATCTGTATGTCTTCTTTGGAGAAATATGTTTAGGTCTTCCACCCATTTTTTTATTGGGTTGTTTGTTTTTTTGATATTGAGCTATATGAGCTATTTGTATATTTTGGAGATTAATCCTTTGTTGCTTCTCTTTTTAATGTACCAGTATTTTAGGTTTACTCTAAGAGGGCACCTTCCCACTGAACATTGAATACTGTTCAGCAGAGGGACGGGTGTGACCAAAGTGGTGCTCTGGGAAGATGACTCTTACATGCGGGGGCTGCAGGGTGTTCGTACATCCTGCTGGGAGATTAACCCATGGGGTATTCTATGGTCTCTGTCATACATTTTCCCACACTTTCAGAATTGCTATGGAAGTATAGACAGATGTTTTTAATGCAGCTTGTAATTGGACACAGTGGCTAGTAAAGCACTTGACCAAATGCTACTAAAAAACTGTCTGAAGAAACCTTACCAATCACATTTCCAGGGAAATGTAGATCAGGTGCCAGTAAAGCCCCCAGTTTTCAGCCTTGTATCACTAAGACTCTAAATCCAGCCTTTTTTAATTGTCATGTGATTAAAGAAAATTGGGAAATCACAAGTTTTCAACCAGGCTTACTCAGAGGCACTTTTAACTGTGAGAGGTTTCCTAAGGCAGCATAAAATTTTCTTTTGAAGAGTTTACAGCTGTCTATGCATGTACATCATCAGCACTTCTCTACATTTGGGTCTGAAGAGAAAGTTGACAAATTCTGCGTTAGAATAAATATATTTTTTCTTTCTCCAAAGATATTATTTTTTATCTCTAGTTGATTGGGTAATTAAGAGTGATGAATGCCAGACACAGACGGTTCTGCTAAACCAGTACACTCTTGTTGAGTGACACATAAATGATGAAATGGCTTTTTGATTTAATAGGTAGGTATGTCTTATTAGCAAGTAATGCTCAACACAGATAAAAATATTTTGCTTCAGCTTAATGTTAACTTTCCTTTGGTGAATGTTGTCCATTTCAATAGATAATAAAAGATAAAAGGAGCACTAAAAAAAATTCATTTCTTTGTTAATTTACTTAAATACTTGTTGAGTATCTGCTGTATATACTACGAATTGTACTAACTACTAGAAATAAAATGGTAAACAAAAGAACTAATATTTTGTAGTTTATAATATACTGAGGAACAAGTGAACAATTATAATAAATGATAAGTTATTTAGAAGGTTAGCAAGTCAGAAAGGCACCTAACCGTATTCAGATCGTTAAAAGGTTTCCTGAAATAAGTGACACCAGTCTGATCCCTTGAGAAAGGGAAATAGAAAGGTAAAGAACAGATTTGATAGTATATACCAGGCATACACCACAGAAGGGTTTAGATCATACATGATCGTATTTGCATTTTAATATTCTCACCTTGGTTTAAGAGTAGGACATGAATGGGTGATGCTAGTAGAAATTGGAAAGGAGACAGTGTCACTGACCAGATGGTCCTTGCAGTAGTCCATGAAAATGATGATAGTGACCTGGGTTAGGGCAGTGCCGACGAAGGGGGTGGGTTATTGGACAGGAAAGGTATTTTGAAATTAGAGCTATAGGGCTTGGTTCTTGATTAAGTGAGGGCACTGAGGGAGGTGAAGGAGGACTCCAAAATGCTGCTCTGATTTCTGACTTAAGAAAATGGGTTGGGATTGTGTCTTTTGTTTGAGAGAGCGAATCTCAGAGGAGAAACTGAATATAATCATATAAGTCCTCCCCTCCCCCTTCATTCTCCTCCCTTCCCTTCCCCTTCTCTTCCTTCCCACCCTCCCTCCCTCCTTCCATCCATCCTCCATCTTTGAATTTTTAGTTTAAAATTTCCTACCCCTTGAAGTCACTGTCTTCTGTGAAGTCCCAAATTATTTTGACAAGGAAAAGTCACTTTAACTTCTATACTTAGAGCTAATGTGTGGGTAAAAATAACAGCCTATCACCTTGCCAAGCCATTTCAGATAGACTTAAGTGCTTAATCAAAGGAGACAGAACATTGATGTATTTAAGGACAATTGCCAAGAGTATTTTTTGACCTTATTTAAAGATTGAAGATGGAGCTAGGCAAATTATTCAGTGCAAAATAAACGTAATCAAGGAAAATGTATCAAAGGGAAATTATAGGCTGCCATGTAAATATAATTTTGCAGATTTTTACCTTGAGTACTGAAAATTAAGAAAGGAGTTTTTGTTTCTGCAGTGCAGCTCTGCAAATGGGAGAAATACAACTTAAAATAGTGTCAACAATGAAAATAGTTGAAGTTATTGTCCTTTTTTTAATCTGAGAAGACAGAGTTAAATCTATTTAAAGTGGGACTCCATTGAGGGACTCAAATGGTGATACTGGTCTCTTCCTCGTCTCATCTCTCTCACATCTCAGCTTTGGTTCTTATTGACTCTGGTTTGTGTTGGCTCTTCTCTCCTGATGCAGATGGCTCTCTCTGGGAGGGACAAAAGTGTGATGGTGATGGTTAGCATCACCTCAGCTACTGTCCACAGAGGAGTGAGAGCGCTTTGCTTCCAGCGATCACATATAAAACTCCAGAAGATTTCATTGGTCTGGCTTGGGTCATGGCTCCAACACTTATTTGGCGATTGCAGTCAGGGGTGTAGGGGACTGTGGCAGCGCACCAGAATTATCTTGTGTCAAGTAGTTCTCCCAAAGAAATGAGGACAGGATGTCTGCTGTTTCCAATGAAGGGGATGCAGAATACCAGGCAGACTAAAACAACCGTGTCCCATATTTTCACTGTAAACATCTTTGCCACAGCAGTCTTACCCCACAACCAACTGGCTCTAAGGCGATTTTTACCATAAAAGATAAAATAGCTGTAATTCACAAGTCTTCAAGAACATTTGTTATCTATAGCTAATCTAGATACAACAACAGCTTGTTCTGTAATGCCATCTTAACCAAATTTATCATACAAAGGTAGAAGTTGGAGGCGAAAGAAGAATCAGGCTTCTCCTACTCCTCAAAAGAGAATGGTGACCTGATTCCTGATGAGTACAAGTTTCTTGAAAATGAACATTTTTTGCTTTTTGGTGGTGGAGAATTTTGGTATTTGGCACAGAATCAGCTTAGTTGAGCTGGTAAAAAATAAGGACTGGGCAGGTGATAGAAGATTTAAATGTAGTCTAGATATTTATGTTATGTGTTACATGTATTGTGTTACATGTATTGATAAGAAATAGTTATGTGTTACATGTATTGATAAGAAATAGCAGTAGTCCCTCCTGTTTGTTTTTTACTTCCAAAGAAATCTGAAGAGACTTAGGGCAGATTTTTTTTTACATTATAAAGAACTTATATCTGACATTAGATCCTGTATCCCTAATGATCAACTTTTAGAAAGGAAGTATCGTTGCTTTTCTAAGATATACCTGAATACAACTATAACCATGAATCTACACATATTTTAAATGTATTAAAATATTTTTTGTATTTTCATTTTGCACAATAAAATCTTTAAAAAAATGTATCCATGTTTCATTATCTCCTTTTTATCTTTCTTGTTATGTTCTTTTTATCTTTCAGGACAGAATTGTCTTATGCCCAGTTAGTTGTGTGGTGAAACTACTTGTGGCAAAAATCCTTACGTGGAAAATACCTAGAATGTAAAATAACACATGTCCATTCCATCTCTATGAAATACTTTGAAAATTTGCTTCAATTTTCACTGTAAATTACCGGATGATTTAATCATCTCAATGCCAAACCATTGGCTTAACTAGACAACTAAAGGAAATTGACCAGTAAAAAATTATTTAACTTACTACACGTTATTAAAGAAAATGTCTCAGAAAAGGCTTCATGACTTAAGGCTTTGTTCCCCTTATAATCTGAAGAAGCGTTCTAGTTATTGTAGTTATTTATTGTCACTGGCATTTTCTTTTTTAAATTTTGTTAGGAAGTGACTTGATGCCTTAACTTTAGCTGGACAGTCCTTTGCTGCCTGTTGCGTAGTCTAGAGCTGAGTAATCTTCTTACTCTGCTGTGTCTCTGCTCTCGTGAACTACAGACATCTTCCTGTAACACTTGTTTAAAAATATGACTTCTCATCTATTCTTCTCTCAAATTCAGCCAGGACTAAGTTGCCATATATTTTTTTTGTTTCTGAAAAAAAAAACAGGTATTCTTGCTTTTTCTGACCTGATAGTTTCAGTTTGTCTATTAGTAAATGAAGACACTAGGAAAACTCAAGGAAGGAGATGTGTTTTTCTTACGGTTGTAGGTTTTTTTTTTAATATCAGGTCCCCAACTACCCTGGAAGTTAGAACAGGCATCTGTGTGCCAAGAAATACAAAGCTGAATTGTGCATTATTTATTTTTTTCATCTATCAAGAAAAAGAGACAATGTATTTGGTTTTTCAACATTTCCCCTGCCGCAAATTACCCAAGGAATCATTTTCCTAAATTTATTTTCATAATTGAGGATTCTGTTGATTCCAATGTAAATGCCCTTGAACATATCAAATTTGTTGGTGAACCTTTCACTTTTGCCAACTAAGCCTCAGAGCTGGAAAATTCTGACTGCTTTTCTATAATAAAAGCTTGGCTACTCTGGGGAAAATATCTCACCATTAATGTAAAGATACCTGGATATGCACAGTATATCTTCTTATTATGGATTCATATTTCACCAAAAGAAACGGTGCTAGCATGTCATTTAAACTAAAATGCTCACATTCTGAGATTCATGGCTCTACTTAGAGCTAGATCATCTTATTGGATTATTCTGACTTTTCTTAAACCTATTACTTTACAAATGGCTCCCGTGCTTGTCCAATTTGCTAGGCTCCTGCACATTGCCTTGACAACTCAAGGGAAGACTCTTTCATCACTATGGAAACAAGTCAATATAAACATCTTCACATTTTATTTATAGACTAGGTAATGTAAGGGGCATCATGAACACTTGATATGATATGAAATGAAATATGGTAGATGCTTGTTTTTAATTAATAGGATTAATGGTTGACACTGACATACAGCACCTTCTCGCAACTGGTGGGGTAAAACTTCAATTGTCACTTTATTTTATGTGTTACTTTAATTTACAGGTTTTGTTTTTTCATTGTTCAGGGTTCACATCTAAACCTGTGATACAAAACCTAACAGATGGCACGAAAAGGGCACTTATGGACACTTTCACCAGAGAGAGAAGTACTCAAATACCTGTAAACTGTCACAGCAATTTCTATCTTCTAAATTGGAAGAAGGAATGAGTAATTCACCCCTTTATAGATTCTATAGTGTAGTAGGAAGAACACAGGATTTGAGCTGGACGCTAATCAGTTAAAAGATTTGGGGAAGTCACTTCATTTTGTTTTAGCTTTCCTGTCTACAAAATGGGTATAATAACATTTCTCTGCTGGATTATTGTAAGGATTACAAGTAATCTGAAAAAAAAAGTGACCAAAAAATAGGTTTATTGTTATTATGTGTGACTTTTAAAATACTTAAGTGATTACCAATCTTCCCTAAATACGCAGCTCTCATTGGCCATATTGATAGATTTTGCAGCCATCTTGCTAAATTCACTGATTTGGTGGAGATGGAACGTACAATGTTATATTTCTCATTTAAAAAATCTCAAATAGGGCTTCCCTGGTGGCGCAGTGGTTGAGAGTCCGCCTGCCGATGCAGGGGACGCGGGTTCGTGCCCCGGTCCGGGAAGATCCCACATGCCGCAGAGCGGCTGGGCCCGTGAGCCATGGCCGCTGAGCCTGCGCGTCCAGAGCCTGTGCTCCGCAACGGGAGAGGCCACGACAGTGAGGGGCCCATGTACCACACAAAAAAAAAAAACACTCAAATATAAATTCATAATGGTATCCTATAAATAAAAGGACAAATAATACATTTGAACAATTATTAGTTACTTATTTATGTGCTTGTTTTTAATTACAGAATCTATCATATAATTTTGCCACTCCAAGTAAGGAGAGCTTAAGTGCTTAACTTCATTGATTTCTGGAAAATAATATTCATCATAATTGTTATAATTTAAGACTTTTGTTCCCTGTGAGTTTGGCAAAATCTGGAGGACCTAAATATCTTTCCAGTGTATGTGTTCTTAAATATGACATCAATATTTCTTGCAGCTAAATTAATTTTAAATAAAAGGTCTTTTCTTTAACAAGTAAGACATCAAAAACATCAGCTCTTTGATATCAGAAGATGTGTATACTAAGGTACACCACTTATTGTGGGAAGTTTGATGATAACCATTTCACAGAGCCAATTACTGGTTTAATTTTCACCCTGCATGAAAAGTTTCCCTTGGTTTTACTTCAGTTTCAAAGGTTTGGTATTATATCCTGAAATTGTAAGTTTATGTATCTTTGGATAAATAAATATACTCTCCTTGTTCATCAGATGTTTTCCTGGAATAACTGTTTTCAAAGTAGTATGATGGTAAATGTGAAAATACCTGAGTTTATACAAATATACTTAAGTCTTTGTCCTTTGCTTTCAAAAAAAATCCTCATCTAACAGCTAGATTACACAAAGGCAAAAAAGCCTGCTAGCTACAGAGACACGTATCTTTGCTTAAAATAAGCATTTCCTTTTATGTTTCTGTTTTATTTTATTTAATAAAATAAGAATTAAATGTTGGCAGATTGGAGGATGTCTTAACTAACATAAAGGATGTAAACTATCTCAGGGAAAAAGAAATTAGCTGTGGGGAGAGGACCTTGATGTCATTTTGGTAAGCTCTTAAGGTTCTTATGGGTTCTACTTCTATGAATTTGCATGAAATTGTTCATTAATAAACAATTTCTCCCTATTTCTTCCGCTAGCATATAAAAAGAATTACGCCAAAAAAATGCAAAGGGGCTTTACCTTGTGCAAATCGCTAAAAGGTTGGTTTCCTAGAATTAAGCTTAGTTTTTAACAAAGGAATTTAATTAAAAATAAATGAGTGGGAGAGGAAGTGACATGTTATTCATAAAAAATAAAATTATAAAATAACCCAGTAATATTTACCTTTCTACATTTACCCTTTGATATTAAAGGAATGCATATTGAACCGAGAAACACTGATACAAGTGGTTAAGTAACGGTAATGAAGTAGACCGAGGAGGAACTCTAGTAGTACTAAAATATACACACACAAATAAGCAGCTGCATGACCGTTTCATTCACACGGCCTGCAATTTCAGACGTGTATTCATATTCAACAAGTTCCTGTGGAAAGATCCATCGTGGAAAATGGAATGGTATGTCTTGCATTTAAGCTTCTCGGCAAACTATTTGAAAAAGCAAGGATTGTTTTACCACGTGCAAAGCAAAGCATTGAAATTTCAGCTTATTCTAATGTTACGTTAACAGGTCACCCTCCTGTTTTAGAGAACTCAGCTAGCTGACACGTGTGCTGGTAGATTGTGCTACTTGTTCACAATTCCCCTTTCTTCTCTGCCCTTGGCAGGGTTTGCCATGCACAGTGTACCTCCTCATGCCACTGGCTCTTGGCTTGACCTTAGGACTTGCTCTGACAGATGGAGGGTGTGGAATTGATAATGTGCTTCCTAAGCATGCACTCATAAGGCAGTGTGGGCTTCTGCTCCCCTTTCTTGTACTTCTGCTATGACGACATCGCATCACAGATAGGAGATGACTCTTTCCCCTAGGTCATGGAATGAAAGGACATGTGGAACACTCCTGTACCCAACCCACAGCCTGGGACAGACACACTGCAGCTGACCCCCAGACACCTGAATGAGAAGTAAATGATCCTTGTTTTAAGCCTGAAAGTTGGGGTTTGTTTGTTGTAAGCATAACAGGAAAAGCTGACTAACACAAGTGACCATGAATAAATTCAGAGTAAAAGTTCAATAGAGATGACATTGTAGAACGTGATTGAGTTTACCTAGAAGTGGGGCTAAGACCTTAGCATCAAGGTCTTAGCACTAAGAAGACCTGACAGCAGATGGTAGGGCTCCCACCATCGGGGCAAGTATGGGGACTGGGTACTCATCCTTGGAAGGGCCAGAGCATGGAGTTTGGAGGCCTAGTTAGAAGAATTATGATCTTGAACAGATTATCAGGACTAGAGGGTTATTTTGGGTTTTTTTGTTTGTTTTGTTTTTTTCGGTACGCGGGTCTCTCACTGCTGCGGCCTCTCCCGTTGCGGAGCACAGGCTCCGGACGCCCAGGCTCAGCGGCCATGGCTCACGGGCCCAGCCGCTCCGCGGCATGGGGGAGCTTCCCGGACCGGCGCACGAACCCGTGTCCCCTGCATCGGCAGGCGGACTCTCAACCACTGTGCCACCAGGGAAGCCCAGGACTAGAGTTTTAACAGAGCAAAGGATATAAGGAAGCAGTGACTACAAATGAAGTGGTAGATCAGGAGAAAACCAGCAGCAAGACAGATTGTTTGCTGAGTCCCTGAGTGGTTGAGCTGTTTCTTCCTTTTAAATTCTTGTAGTGAGGCTTGATTATGGTAACAGGTCAAGTGGTCCCAGATACTGAAATAGCATGAGTCAGAGGAACAAGGCAGGGCCTGGTATCAGAGACCTGGATCACTTCAACATGAGTCATCCTCATAATCTGACAGAATCTGAAAGGATCTTTTCAGGATGGGGCTTGAGGGAGTGATAAACACACCCATGGGACCTGTAAGAAAAAACCAAATAGCTAATTTAAAGTGAAATGAGTGTGCTGCCAGCTTTCCAAGACAGATAGTAGAATTGTAGGGTGGTCCCTTCCTTGCGTTAAGTAATCATTGTATTGGCACAAGTTTAATAAGCAAGAACTTTTAAAGAATTGTGAAAATTCATTTTCCTTTCATAAAAGGCTACGTTTGGGTTTCAGGATTTTCAAAGACAGGACTGTGCTGTCTCCTGCAGTGGCCTGCTTCAGGATTAAGGGTTTCCCCATCTCTTTATAAGAGACGTGCCACTCTCATGCTCCAGGATGGTTAGTTGTCTCCCCATCCCTGTAGTATAAACTTGAGATTTCTATAATCTGACCCAAACCTTATTACCTTTCCAAACCCATTTCACATTACTCCTCGCTTTGAAACCACTCTTTCAACAGAACTGGTCTTATTTAGTATAATGAACTTTATGATTAGCGGCGCTGGGCTTAAAGCATCCTTCCTCACTTAATAGCTGTGTGGCCTGGGCCAGTCTTCATTCTAGCTGTGCACCAGTTTCTCTGTGAATATAAATATTGCTTGAAATGTTAAATGAGATGTTTAAAAGAAAGGAATATTCAGAAGAAAGACCAATGTATTTTCGTTTTACGTATTCTTGATAAATAATGTGTGCATTTTTGCTTCTCTGCTATTCCTGTTGCCTGAATCTTCTACTCTTGTTTTCTCTGTGTAAGTCTTATGGTTCTTTAAAACTTACATCAAATTCTACCTCTGCTGAGAATTTCTTTCAGACTTTCAGCTTGCGATGATCTATTCCTTCTCTTGAAATATACCTGTCATTTAGCGTGGTTGCCCTGTATGACTGTTTATTTTTAAAATGTGTATTTTGTGTTTCAAACCAGATGCAAAGCTTTGCAGGGCACAGACAACAGATTATAAAATTTTATATATTCCCTACTTTGGGCAGAGCCTTATTTATTGAAGGCATCCACAAATAGAATCTTAGAGGGTTAGAAGGGACTTTATAAAAGTCGTAGAGTCTAACTTCTTGTGTGATGGTATGGTGACGATGACAGTGATGATGAAAATGATAAATTATGATTGAACTAAAAACCAAATATAAAAAATATATATGTATTTACTTATATATTTACTTATGAACCTTAAGTTGGTCTTATTATTTTTAATCTTTTTCATTTTCTGCAGGTGTATTGCTTAATGCATGTAAGTATATAATAGGAAAATGCAGAAATATAAAAGATCATGCTCTTGATATAAAGATTCATACATACTTTTAATTTCACATTATTTTTAGTTGATATATTTTTCATAAGCAATATAGATCAGTATATTCTCTCATCATATATAATGAGAAGATAGTTTCTGTAGCATTAACAATATATAGCATTAAAGATGAAATAGCAAGAGAATTTAAAACTGAATCTAGACCAAGGTCAGGAAATGTTTTCTCTAAAGGGCCAGATAATAAATACCTTAATCTTTACAGTCTCTCTGGCAACTAGTCAATTCTGCATTGTTACACAAAAGTAGCCATAGACTAGGTAAATGAACGAGCATGGAATGTTCCAATAAAACTTTATTCACAAAAATAGGCATGGCTTGTGATCCACAATGTGTCCAGCTCTGATAGATTATATCATCTAAATCAGTACATTAGTTTTCTATTTGTAGTGAGCCACCGATTTTCCAGTTTTTCAGTGGACATGTTTTATTCTATAAATCAACTTTCAAAATAAAATCCCTAGTGTGTATTTGAGAGATCTTCCCTAAGCCGTCTAATAAAAATTTGATTCTTTTTTTTTAATGATTAAAGTCTGTTATAGAATCCTGAGATATTTTGCCAGCTTTCCGTCTATATTTTGCTTAAATTTGATAAAATTTTAGAAACTTGTGGACTTTATAAAGGTTATTTTTATGTATATAAAGTAGTACATTTTCAGTTCAACCCCAAGCATCTGTTTGAGCCATTATGACTAATTTTATGCCAATATCTCAATAAAGTATTTATTTCTTTCCTATTCCTTAAGGTTAGATTTCTTTAGAAATACTGTCAAAATACAGTCAAGCTGTGAAGTTCCAATTTTCTGTTTGTGTAATGTAACTTGAGGCAGTTTCCTAGGGAAGTGGCCTCTTTTCAAAAGTCATTTTTTTCTAATGCTTTCACAGTATTATATTTCATCTCTGAAATAAGGGTGTATTTTATAATCAATGTGATAAAAAAATCATCTTATTTTAATACAAAGTTTTATTTTTCTTAATGGTAGGAAAATAATGGGCTGCCTTACAAAAAAGCAGTGATTCAATGCAATACAGTAGCAGTGCATGAACTTTATACCTGGGAGCACAATGGAGCTACTCAGGTGGCAGATTGGGAAGCCAGTGTTAAAGAACGAAGCCTGCAATGAGATCAGCGTGGCCCGTGGTCCAGCTGAGATGGCTAGGCAGGTTAACACTCTTGATGGGACCACTAACTTACCAACTCTTTGTTCCCCTCTCTTAAAATCCCTTTTTTTCATACGTTGGTTATTGGTATTCGTGTCCTCTTTGCCATTCTCTCCATCTAAGAGCGTCAGCCATCCTTTTCTACTTCCTCTTTCTTACTCACTGGGTTGTATCAGCCGCGAGGCTCCATGATGATATTTATGAAATGTTTCTCATTATGGCCCTTCCCTCCTTTCCTGGTTAGATCTTCATCATCCTAGGTTAGCTCTTTGTTATTGTTCAGCTGACTGATAATTGTCAACTTATTATCTTAATATCTCCAGTATCTCTTTCCTAGAATTCATATACTTAAAAAATACCAGGAATATCCTTTTAAAAAATAAATCTGTTCATCCCCCTCTTTCTAAATCTTTTGGGGGAGCCCTCACTATCTACAGGGTAAGTCTAAACTTCTGAACTTGTTGGCTAAGACCTTTTGTAATTGGACCCTAATATAATGAGCTTAGAATATGAGGGTCACGTGGCAAGGGCTCAGTAAGCTTTAGTGATCATTATGATTAGTTTTGTACTTAAACATTGTTTTCTAATTATATGTTTATACAATGAATCAATCAAGATCTAGCTAGGAGACAGGAGCTACATTAGTTATTTGAAGAAAACACTGTAGTTTATACATTTATACTAGTTTATACATTTATACTTGTCATACATTTGTAAACTGGGTAAATAAAAGGGTAAAAAGAAAACTCTGAAGAATCATAGAGATAGCATTGCTGGAAGCATCTGCTACTTAGGGCTACGGGAAAAAATGGAACAAGTTGAAATTATTAAAACTTAGACACTTGGAGGAGATCCTCTTTTGAGCTGAAACTTGGACATCTGGGAAGAGGGTGCTGCTTGACTGGTGTAAGGCTGGATTCTGGGAGTGTTAAAACTGCACCCTGGATTAAAATGCTACTATGAGAATGACCTGCTGTTGCCGGGGTAAAGAAGGATTGCTGTGGTGACATGCACCTGAACCTGAGACCGAGAGCCCATTGTTTACAAATGGGAGAAGCAAGCTCCTTCTTCCTCTTCCAGCCTTGGTGTACCTCTGTAGCTCCCCCTGTTGGCAGAGCCTAACATTGGTGCCACCCGGCAAGGTAGAAAGAAAGGTGGTTTGCAGAGCTCCAGATCCAGTATGACAAAGGCAGTACAGAAGGGTGGGTGAAGCTAGGAGGTAAACACTCACCAATTGGCACAGTCTGCCTCTTCAGCTACATGTCATCTATCCTCACCCTTCTCACAAACTGAACTTCCATACAAAAAACAACTCCGTGTTTCTACCTAATAATATGCAAATATCCTTTATGCAAGTGAAGATGTTTTCAGCCTTTTCCAAACCAAGTGAGCAGAGGCATGGTCCTCACATCTGTGTTCATCTCTGTGCCATGTTAATTGCTACTCAAATTCAGCCATAGGCCGGTCTGAATATTCTGTAATCTCAATACTAAATTGCAAAGTTAACCTCCAACAAAATTTGTATAAAATAATAAGAATTTGCATTAAAGAATTTTCCATTTATGCCAGTTCCTATTTAAAAATATTTTTTTCAAAAAAGGACACTGATTTTAAAACAATAATCAGACAAGGACTCTTTCCCTTGAGCAAATAAGTGGTAAATATTATTAATAGATTTTGTAATATTGGACTATTTTTGGCCATTTCTGGTTAAGAATCCACTTAGCCATTGTGTAGTATTCTTTCAATATCCTGCTAGGTTCTATTTGTTAACATTTCATTTAGGACTTTTGCATCTGTATTCAATAAGTGAGACTACTCTGTAGTTTTCTTTTTTATCTTTCTTGAGGGGGCTTTGATATAAGTATAAACTGGGCCCCTTAAAAATGTAGGTTACCCTTTTTTTCTGTGCTATATAACAGATTAAATAATATGGTGGCTGCTACTTCATAATTGGTCCATTTTAACCATGAAACTATCTAGTCCTGGCATCTGTTTAAATTTGGGAGTTTATATTCATAGGAACTCATCTGTTACATCCAGTTTTTCACATTTATTTAAGAGTTGAGAAAAGTAGTTTAATATATTCTTTTAATTTCTTTAGTGTTTGTAGCTATTTTCTCTTATTTTGTATATTTGAAATGCTTGCTTTAATTTTATTAGGCTGGCTAACATCTTATTTATTTATTTTCCTCAAAGATTTAGTTCATTGATTATTTTTACATTTGTCTGTTTTCTAATTGATTAATTTATATTTTAACTTATTTAGTTTCTTATTCTTTCAGATTATGTTATTTTTATATTTCTACCTTCTTGAGTTAAATGATAAATTCATGATTTTCATTCTTTATTAATAATAAAAATCAATTAATTACTAAGAAAATAATTATTATAAGCTTGATTTTAATTTTTTTGACCACTACTTTGGCTATATGGTATAAATTCCTTTATATTAGATTTTCATTATCATATTTTTCCAGATATACTATAAATTTAGTTTTGATTTTCTTTTTGGATGCGAGAGTAGATTAATAGAACATCTTAAGATTTGAAGATGATTGAGTTGTTTTGTCTTGTTTTTTAAACTTTTTAGTTTAATTAAATTTGGTCTGATTTATTTAAATTTTTATTAAATTTAAATTTTTATCATTTTCCTGTATTATGTTTAGGTTTTCTTTGGCTATAAGTGTGTGTGTATGTGTGTGTGTGTGTGTTTTACATGCTATATAAATGTGTTTATATATATATATATATATATATATATATATAATGTGTGTGGATAGATAGGTAATACATAACACTTAAAAGAACATATAGGCTGTAATTAGGATATATAATCTGATATATTAGCGCCATTATTTTATTAGTGTCTTTATTTTAGCTTTTAACCTTAACTTTGTAATTAATTTTTATGTGTCTTGGGCTGAAAGACTTTAATTTTGTCTTAGATGAAAAATCAAATTTCAAAGGTTATATCAAATTCATAAGGCGTTTGGCGATAGCTTTTTGCTGATGTGCAATATTAAGATCATCACCTACTTCACTGATAATTGTTAAATTATGTAACACATCATCACATTCTGTATAAATTGTGCTCTTCCAAAGTTCTACATTTTGCAGTTGACGTTTTATCTGCCACTGAAAAATATTTTGATTTCTTGTATGGAAATATTAAGATCATTAAAATACCAGATAGACGTATAAGTCAGTCTGGCTGAGCACTTCACATATTTAAAACGTTGAGAGTAAACCGTTTTTCATCCTATAGAAACCTTAAGAGTTTATTTTCTAATTTCTAAAGTACCTTTTTCCCTTGATAATCATTATATATCAGGATATAAGTTGTTTATGATTAGCAGACTGCTAGTTTTATAGAGAGAAAAACCTTGAACTTAATACACTAACTCTTACCTACTTCATAAATTTTATTATACTACTGTGCACATTGTTGAGTCCTACTGACATCATTTTTGTACAATTTCTCAAAATGAAGGAAGCAGTGTAGTAATTTATATTCAAACCTTAATCTTGTTGCTACTCCAGAATGCTTTCCTGTCATTGAAACTGTGTCATCAGAATGTGCTACTACTCAAAATTAAGATAACATTTGTTGACAGTGCAATCTTTTATAGTTTATAAAGTTCAGATCTAGCTGTATTTATCAACAATGAACTGAAAAAATTAAGTTTTCCTTCTTAGCACCAACATGTTCAGGTTACCCATGTACTAAAAATAATTGCCATGTTAGCAATTATGTCGGTGTATTTGTCAAAGGGCTATGAAAAAAAATCTTTGATAGTTTATTAGTTTTATGACTTGGTTTGACACATAATTCATTAGATCCTGGGGCTATGTTGTCACTGGAAAGTAGTGCTTAATTCTTTGCCCAGATTTACCCAATATTTGGAACAGTCTCTTACTAATGTATCTTTACTAATGTACTAATGTAATCTTTAACCAATTGTGTCAGCCATTTCACATGGCTATTTAATCTTAGCAGATCTTAGTGCTACTTTAAAAGAAGCTTAGAAAGGACTAATATTTATATGTGGAATATTAAGCATCTGCTTTTGTAAAATTGTTAATCAGTATCCCTCCTTTTGAAGTATTCTTTGTTTTCAACTTATTTCCTTATGTTTTATATGTAAGTCTCCTTAAATTTTGAGGATTGCATTGTTTTATTAGCCAGTGTACTGCCATAAAGAATCGTAGAAGGAATTTGGGAGTGTTCCTCCCTCTGCTATATTTTGGAAGAGTTTGAGAAGGATAGGTGTTAGCTCTTCTCTAAACGTTTGATAGAATTCACCTGTGAACATACTGTTGTTTTAGTATTTCATCATCAAATAAAGCTACAAAGCTGAATGAAATATATATGAGGAATCATATATCTGAGTAAAAATAGATATTTAGTTTTTACTTGTTGGAATAATTTTCATCACCAACATTTGATTTATGACTCCTGCCACACCCAGAAAATGTGTTTTTCTTAATAAAAAGGTAAGTGAAAATTTGTCGCAGCCATGAGAGTTAAAACTTAAATTAGGGAAATTCTATTTGTATTATTATCTGATAGTTTTGAATCATAAATTTAAAAATAGGTTTGATTTAAAATAAAATGATTGTAAAGGATATGTTTTAATATATAAATGCTGACATTATAAATATTTTTATTCACTTCTGGGTCATAGTTGGGAAACTAATCTTAAAATATCACTTGTCAAAAACATTAAAAATACAACTACTGTATGACCAAGCAATCCCAGTTCTGTGTATATATCGGAAGGAAATAAAATCACTATCTCAAAGAGATATCTGCACCCAGCATGTTCATTGCTGCATTATGTACAATAGCAAAGACATAGAAACAATCTAAGTGCCCATCAACAGATGATTGGATAAAGAAAATGTGATGTATATAATATATATGTTACTCATCCATATATATTATCCAGCCATAAAAAAAGAAGAAAATCTTGCCTTTTGAGACAACATGGATAGAACTTGAGGACATTTTGCTAAGTGACATAAGCAAGACAGAGAAAGACAAATACTGTATGTTCTCACTTACATGTGGAATCTAAAAAAAAATCAAATCAAATTCTAGAGGGTAGAATAGTGGTTGGCAGGGGGATAGGGGATGGAGGAAATGTTGAACAAAGGTTACAAATTTCCAGCTATAAGAGGAATTAGTTCTGGATAGGGAACGTACAGCTGGGTAACTACAATGAATAACACTGTATTATATACTTGAAAGTTGTTAAGAGAGTAGAACTTAAAAGTTATCACCTCACACACACAAAAATGGTAATTTTGTGAGGGGATATAGGTGTTAACTAACATTATTGTAGTAATGATTTCACAATATATACATGTATCAAATCATCGCATTGTACCCTTACATTTATGTCAGTAATTATCTCAATAAAGTTGGAAAAAATAGCACTTATTGAAACATGATCTTATTTTTCATGACTAGTATGCAACTCAGGAGGCATGAGACTCATCACATGACCTTGAGCAGCTGAACCAGGCTATACCCTTCCCAGATAGACGAGTCTACCAGTCACTCATTTGGATGTCATAGCAAGTTTGATTTGCTATAAAAATTTCAGAACACTTTCAATTTTTTGTATCTTTCCACATCCCACACCATTCCCAGTGAATTCATTTCCTCGGGCTGCTGTATAAAAACACATGTACTACAAACTGGGTGCCTTAAAACAACAGAAATTTGTTCTCTTACAGTTCTGGAAGCTAGAAGTCTGAAATCAAGGTGCAGGCAGGGGCACGCTCTGTGAATGCTCTAGAGGAGGCTCCATTCATGCCTCTACTGGCTTGCGGTGGTTGCTGGCAATCCCTGGTATTCCTCTTTTGTAGATGTCTCACTCCAATCTCGGCCTCTGTCTGCACTTGGTCATCTTCCTTCTCTGTGTGTTTGTTTCTGTGTCTCTGCTCTTTTTACAAGGACAACAGTCTTATTGGAGTTAGGGCCCACCCTAATCCAGTATGACCTCATCTTAATTATAACTGCAAAGATCTAATTTCCAAATAAGGCCACATTCTGAGGTTCCAGGGGTGACATGAAGTTTGGGGGAGGGAGACACTATTCAACACAGTAGACCCAGTATGTACAACATCCAACTGTGTATCTCCTCCTTTGCTTACAAAGATGTTTTGCTCTTTTCATCAAGCATCCTAAGACCTGTTGTATTTATATTTGTCTGTATCCTTTTACCTTCAGTCCCATGGTGCACTTGGATTTCCCTTCTGGATAGATGATGGGAGAGAAGAGCTCAAAGGTGCAGGAAGGGCTACAGGGAAGTAAGGTGTGCTCTAGAGGAGTTAAGAAAAATTCCCTTTAAGTTAGCAAATCATTTCCCTGTTGTGTTTCATTTCTTTTGATCAGTATGTACCCTGCTCTGAAGCTAGGTCCAGAGAGGCAGAAGAGGTAAAGACCGATGATAGGTCCCTGGGAACCATCTGTCCTATGCTATGTACTATACCACACTGAGATTCAAAAATACATCTTGACATTCCTCTCCATCAATGAAGATGTTAGTGAAAATTCATTCTATTCTTCAAAATGGTCACATGCTTTCATCTTTGCCTCTGTACTGTTGTCATGTAATTTTAGTGTCCTCAACCCCTTCAGCATCCAAGGCTCACATCTGCCATTAATATTTTCCCAATATTTAGAAAACCCACCCTTGCCGATTGATGATTCTGTTCTCTAGGTTGATAATTATCAGCCCTTTCTATAAACTCCAGTTCTCAGCTCTTCTTGGTCTTTCTTCGTACTAGCTATTGTCCTATGTTCATGCAAGTTCACCCCAACCATGGTTACAACTGGGGTTTGATTAGAGCAGAGGCAAAAGCAAAGGCAGGACAGGGCAGAGCCAGGGAATTTAGGCAAAACCAAAATCTTGAAAATGTTCTAAAAAAGTTGGGGGCTTCCCTGGTGGCGCAGTGGTTGAGAGTCCGCCTGCCGATGCAAAGGACACGGGTTCGTGCCCCGGTCCGGGAAGATCCCACGTGCCGCGGAGCGGCTGGGCCCGTGAGCCATGGCCGCTGAGCCTGCGCGTCCGGAGCCTGTGCTCCGCAACGGGAGAGGCCACGGCAGTGAGAGGCCTGCGTACCGCAAAAAAAAAAAAAAACAAAAAACTGGGAATATTCTATTTTCAGTGAACTTGCCTATGTCTATGTGTGGACAATATACTTAACCTTCCAGAGGCTTTGTTTCTTTATTGTAGGGTGAGAGGACTGAGTAATTTGAGTTCTAATGTTCTGTGAAATAATAACATTCTATCATCCCAGGAGAGTTAAACTGGTGAAAAATCAGATAAATTTTGTTAGTAATTTTTTGACACCAAGGATTATAGGCTAGAATTGATTACTTGAGACTGAAGAGCCCACATTGAAAGTGTCTTTGAAAACATAACCATCTCGTATGATTTAAGAAAAAGTCTACTTGAAGATGTCAGATTTTAAAAATAAAATCTGTGTTAAATTTTGCTATTTCATTCATTGCTTTAACCTCCTGTTCACTTTCAATGTGATTATAGCTGGTCATATCTAGTCATAGTATTTGTTATTAACATTACTGGGATGACAGTCTACTTATTTTATCTCTGGAAGAGCATCAGCATTTGTGATTGGCCTCTTCTGATTATGGTGGTGAGAAAACACCCTTTGGATAACTTCAAGGGTCTCATCTCAGCCCTGGTCAATTAATGCCTAACTGGCGAATGTAACTGAGTGCCAAAGCTACTGATACTAACAGGCCTGCTCCGAGAACACTACACGGAGTGTGCTTAGCTCAAACAATTCAAAAGGCAAACGTTTTCTTCTTTTTTCTTTTCCCCGCTTGTCCTGTGTTCTCTGCCAGTCGACTCCCTGCTCACTTGCAAGCACATCAGATTTCATGAAAACGTCAGTCTTTATCTCCACTTTCTCCTTATTTTCTTGTTATCCCAGAGAAGTAAAATCAAGCAAATGATAATAAGCTGAAAAAAATGATCAGAAAATAAAGCTTCCAAATTAAGAGCTGCTCCATGAGATTGGGTTCACTGTGTGTTTAAAGAAAGTCATGATTCATTAACTATGGTCTGTAACAATCAAATAAACAAAACCATGCTGTACAAGGCATCCATCAGCATGTTGAAGTGCATAAATCACTAACCATGTGACCCAGGGCTTAACCATTTGCCAAAACAGCTGTTTTCTCAGCTCAAATAATGAAGAGAAAAAACAGCTGAAGCCAATTAGTGGATAAGCATTCATTCCCAAATATCTGCAACAGTTGAGTGGTTTATATTGCAGGACAGATATGTTGTTATTCAGATCCAAGGAAGAAAGCTCCTCTTACAAAAAAAAAAAAAAAAAAATTGAAGGTTTTACATTAACCCTTGTTTGTGCTGGGCTCTCCTCCAAAGAGCAAGCAGAGAAATAAACAAACAAGCAAAAAAAACAAACAGCTAATTAAAATCTGGGGTACTTGAAAGCAATGCAGTGAATTATTTATTTAGGGTTGTTTGTTTCTTTGCTCATAGAATATTTTAAGCATTCATGAGGACTAGGAATATGAACATAGGATTCTAATGCAAAGCAAAATATCTGATTTCAAACAAATTATGTTTACCAAAGAGAAATGATCTATCAAACAGAAATAGACACAAGAAAAGACTAAGCATATTTTCCACACTCAGATTCTAAAAGAAGATCTATTCTCAACCAAGGAAAACCTTTAAACACTTTGTATTTTAGCTTGGAATCAACAGTATTGTTAGCAAAATCATTGAGTTTTCAGCAGGAATCCTCCAATAGAGGGGCTAGAGCTTCTCCTGCTACAATAAAGGCATACTCTGGAACTTCCCTGTCTTTGACAGTCCTGTTAACTGCTAATAAAAATTTACAAAACATGACACATTTCCCTCAAAGGAATCATCACCAGGCCAGGTACCAAGAAATAATCTTCCCTGCAAAGATGGCCTTGATGCAGGCTGAAAGGAGTAAGGGCTTTGCAATCAGGTGGGCTGGGTTCTGACCCAGCCACTTGCTAGATATGTAATGTGTGGTAACTTTTGAAATCCTTCTGAAACTTCAGTTTCTTTATATAGCATGTATAATTCCATCTTCCTCATAGACTCATGAGTTTGTGTTATGAAATTTAAGTAAGCCATTTATTTTTCGGTGAGGTAGAAATATAATGAGCTTATCCAAAACTCAGTTCTTGCCAAGTGAAATGTGAAAATATATTTAAAAATTGGTTAACACTCATTTATAAAATGAACATTCAAGATAAACAGCTATATTTTTAAATTTTATTTTGTATTTAAAACAATTTTATTTTATATTGGAGTAGAATTGATTTACAATGTTGTGTTAGTTTCGGGTATACAGCAGAGTGATTCAGTTATGCATATGTCTATTCTCTTTCAGATTCTTTTCCCATATGGGTTATTACAGGGTATCGAGTAGAGTTCCCTGTGCTATACAGTAGGTGCTTGCTGATAATCTATTTTATATATAGTAGTGTGTATATGTTAATCCCAACTTCCTAATTTATCCCTCCCCCCAACTTTCCCCTTTGGTAACTATAAGTTTCTTTTCTAAGTCTGTGACTATGTTTCTGTTTTGTAAATAAGTTCATTTGTATAAGATAAAAGGTAGCTATTTTCAATATTTATGGAATTATTACGTCATGGGGCATCTAGGAGAGACTGGGCCTTTGTAATTGAAGAAGAATGGATTGATCATTTAAAAAGTTACAAGAAGTTTGATTTTCTAGGATAAAGACATGATTTCACCTTTTTGGAGGAAACTCTCTGGAAGGATCTCGTTAATTATGCTGATTTAAGACAATTACCTATGTGCTGACATTGGGAGGAACTAAGCATGGTGAATTAACCAAAACGCAGTTGCTTCAGAGAAAATGTAAAGTATTATATTAGGGTAGCTTGTCCTAGTGGAGGCTTGGGGAAAGTCAAACCACAAAATACTAGGGACATGGTGTTTCCACCAAGAGAATGCACAGTTTCATTGTCAGTGTTTCTAAGAGAGCAGAAAAAATAAGAACTTACAGGGGAAACAGGAGAGTTTATTCCTTTTGGAGTCAGGAGGGGTTAGGGACTGGACTCAAGTAGGAGAGAGATGTCCATGGGCAAGCCTGCTGGGGGAAGATAGGCTGGCTGTCATGAGACAATGGCAAACCTGGGAGAGGAAGAACAACTAACCTTACTCCAGGGAGAAAGAGAAAGTCAGGAGCCCAGAGGGGAACCTGGGGTGCTTGTAGCACTGTGGCAGCCCTCTTCATTCTCTCCAACAGTGTGTGTGAGTCTCGCTTTCATGAGTCCATGGCAGTACTGATTATTCACAATGAAAAATAAAATCTTGGCTAATTTTATATAAATAAAGGGTATAACCTGACAGTTACCACTTAGATATGAGTGGTGTGACCGACTTTATTTTGCTAACTGCTTACATTTCTCGGTAAGTCTTTATTCCTTCTCAGGCACGGGAAAACCATACTTAATTTAATCTTGAGACTCAGCACAGTTGAGCAGTTTTTAATCCAGTTCAGTTATGAAACTTTCACCCTCTATCTAACATGAAATTTCCGTCTCAGAGCTTACTTACTTTTTCTGCCAGATTTTTCTCTCCTTGTCCTCTAGTTGTTATTTGCGTTTCACGGGGTTTATTGTATGTTGGTTTCCACATGTCAGGAGTGACATGGTTACAATACCTAGTCTGTTTGTCTTGCCTCCTGGCTCTGACCACTGGTGTCCTCTGATGTCCTCTGGTCCCTGGAATTGTAGAGCTGAAGGCAGTAGGGAGAGGACAGAGGAATGTGCAAGTGGAAGGCTCAGCTGCTATGGCATATCCAGCTTGTAGGCAGGCAAGAGATACCTGACTCTGCTCTCAATTGGCATTTTTTTCATGAATCTTGATTTATTAGAAACACACATGTATTTATGAATTTGTCTCAATGTAAAATATAGTTCTTACTCTGAGTTACATTTTTAAAAGATTGAAAATTTCAATTGTGAAACAGGGGTCGGATCCTTTCTTCCTTTGGAAGCATTTACAAGGTTGTGTCCACAGAAGTTGACTCTGTACGGATTACAATATATCTATGCCTTCTAAGATTGAAAGAGTCATCATTCTTTAGGACAATTTGCAGTTTTGATTACTGTCACACATAAAGATAGCCTCACTTGCTGGCTTGCATTCATTTCTCTTTTTGAGATTTTTTTTTCATTTGGCCTTTTATCTACTGTGGTTTTCAGTTTCAATTTGTGTCAGGATTTGGTATAGAAAGGATGTTAATACTTTATCAAGCAATTTCTTGTGAATGGCCTTCTACTTTTTTGTTTGCCTTTGAATTTTATGTTTTGACATGCAGAAGAATGTAATACATTCTTACCATTAAGTTTAAAAGGCATTCTTTATGAAATATCTTAACAGATTATTTAGAAAATCTAAAGTTTATGTACACTGAAGGAAATTAACAAAACTAAATTTACAATTCCACAAAACCTAAGAGAAAACAGATTAGGAAAAATACTCTCATTTAATATGGTAGATAGTAGATAAATACCACAATATAATAGTAATTCATTTGGATTGTAAATAAAATTCAATATTTATTATAAAATAAACTGACAATATGAACAAGCAACTCATAAAAAGGAAATATATGTGATCCCATACATATAATACTCATAATTCCAATAATACCTTTATTTCATTCACTGTTATTTGTATAAAGAAATAATTTTTAAAGTGTGTGAAAAAACGTTTAGTCTATGTAGAAAATTTTAAAAATAATCTAAGCTAAAGAAAATACAGTTTATATATTCAATCAGTCAAATTTTTAGGAAAGTCATAATTGTTAAAGAGATTCTTGTGAGGGTGCAACCCTTATTAATTTTTGGTAGAAGGGTAATTGGGGAAAACTTCTGGAAAAGCAAAGTAGGCATTCGTGAAAGGAACCATAAATAAATATCTTGATGTGGAAACTTGAGATTGAGGCATGCATACTAAGGAAATAATTCTGAAGAAGCAAAAAAGCTATGAGCTATACATATGATTGTATTGTTCGTGATATCTCTAAAAGGAAAACCTATAGAAATGGTCTACTTATATTTGGGATATTATTTAGTACCCCATATTCCAACAACAAAATAGAGTATTATGTGCCTGTTCATAATTGTAAACGTTGACAGAAGTACAGATTATGCTAGAAAGTTAAATGAAACTATCAAATACGAAATGCCATTTGCATTTTGTGTCAAACTGTGAAAATACGTGCACATGTAAAAGAACATCGCTATCAAAACAGTTATATTTGAATCGTTGAAAAATTCACTTAATGTACTCGCTTTGATTTTTTTCTTCAATGTTATTGTATTTTCCAAATAATTTGTAAGATATAGGCATACTAGCGGCATAAGTAATAGTAGTAGCATGTGTATGTTTGTCTGTGACCATGGCATTGCCTGACAGCTTGTCTTGGTATTTCCTTTGGTGATTAACATCTCTCACCAAACAGTTTCCTTGTCTCCATCAGGAAGTCCCAGTAACCAAAATATTAGGATTTAGAATTCACTACACCATTTAGTTAACTTTTCTAAGAATTTCTGATTCATTCCCTTATCCTTCATTAGGGCAGACCCATTATCCCATTATGTGCATCTGAATGTGCCTTTGAAGGATGGGGGAAAGTTGTCTGGGATTCTTGTTTTGGTGTTGGCATTAGAAATAAAAGCTTCAAAACATGGCTCTTTATTTGAAAATTTTTCTTTTGGATTCTTCTTAAAAGCGAGATAAATGATCAAAATAGCATCCCACAAGCATCCTTGGCAGGGTTGTGACGTGTTGAAGTTTTCTTCATTCTCGGAATTGGCACTCGTTGAAGAGTTTTTCAAAGATAATAGATACACCTAAGGAGGTGCTTGCAGCTTCAGCTAGTACATGATTAAATTAACAAGCCTGATTTTCCTGACGTCTGGATTGCTATCGGGGTGACATTAATTTTGCCTATAACACCTCTTCACATTCTGTACCCTCTACACCAGCCAGAAAAAATCTTCCAGTGGAGTACCAGTGAGTTTTTTTGTGGCTCTTTGTGGGGTTGTACCTGTAGCATAGATAAAATTTCATAAGGCATTTAAAAATTATTGTTACTTTAAAACAAGGTATTAGTCTTTTGTGTGTGTGTGTGTGAAAGGGAGGGATGAAGAAAAGAAAACGCGAACCATTTTGGCGGGTCTGCTGTTGGCTTTCCTCACTGGCTTTACTTTAAAGGCATTTCTCCAGCCTGAGCAGCTTTGATTTATGGTCACTTTAAGTGATCCCTACTGCCCTTCTTTTTTTCCGATTTCCTATTTAGTTGCCAACCTTTCCAACACAGTCTACTATTCTGGAATTGGTTTAGTTCCTTCCTTCTTGAAAGGAAGTTTGGTTTATTTGGTTTCAGAGCTCCTCGAATCTGCTTTTGTGTGTGTAATAAATGTAGGAAGAGCTGGAGTTCTCCATTTCACTGTAATAGTTTTCACAGTCCTCTGGTTCCCTTGCTTTCTGTGAGATATTATTTCTTTTTCTTAACCATACGGTACAGCAGCACCCTTAATGGAAAATTTGTAAGCCCTAGTAAGTGTATTTAAAACTTTAATGACTTTTTAATGAGGTTTTAGAGCACTGTAATTGTTTTTTTTTAATGTAGAAAAATAGTGGTTTTGTAGGAAATTAGTCCAAATTTATTTTTCCATCAAAACCCATAGGTACAGCTGCTTTATTTCTTTATATTTATTTTAATAGGTTGCAGTCCAACAATGTATTCTAGAGGAATAGAATTTTAATATGAGTTTTAAGAAGAAAAAAAGCCTCTTCTACTTCTTAGAAGCACACATGACATTTAGTCCCAGACTAAAGTGTCAGGCTTTCATTCTTCATTGGCTCAAGGCCCCTTCTAGGATAAACAGGAGAAATCATTCACTAGAATTGCTTCTCACTTTGGGAGCATGCATACTTATATATCCTCAAGATATCATTTATCAAGAAGCAAAAATATATTAGTAAATAAAATTTCAGGAATCTACGTCTCACCATGTCCTTATGGTGTTTACAGAAGATTCACCAATCACCCCACAGCATTTCCTTTCCTGCTGAAAAACCTATGCAAGACAGAGTTGCTCCCTTAATGTCACTACTCTGCTGATTTAGTGCTAAACTTGGGATCTTTGATGGGTCAATGCCTCATCTCTATCTCTGCTTCCGTGTCTGATCCCAGCCAGCCTGGTCTCTCCACCAATGCTTTGTAAACTTTACTGTGCATACAAATCACCCCTTACAATAAAAATCTTGTAAAAATGCAGGTTTCAATTCAGGAGATTCGGTGTGGGCCTGAGATTTGGTATTTCTGCCAGCTCCCAGGTGTTGCTAATGCTTTTGGACCACATTTTGGATTAATAGCAAGTCTCTAGGCTATCAGGAATCATTGACAGTGCTCCTTGGATGCTACATAGTGCTGTAAGCAACTGTAAGTTGTTTGAGACCTTGAGAGCTTCCAGTCTTTCTTCTAGTCCACCTCAGTAGAGCATCTGCTCCAATACTCAGTTTCCAGAACTCCTCTAGCTGGCTAATAATCCCTAGGTATCTTCCATAACCAAAGTGTGCTGGGGACAGCATCTTTTGGTGGGAAAAGTAGCTCAGTAGCAGGATCAGTCAGGAAACAAGGTGGGGGGCTACTTTGAGGTTACAAGCAAGGACAATAGGCACAGGAGTGACAAGTGAGACAGTAGGTTGAAGGATATACCAATTAGTGCTAAAAACTGCAAAACAAGAATGAATGAAATTAGTAATATATATGCATAGCCAAGGAACAGAAAAAATACCATAGATGAAGCTTGGTTTGGTGTTCCCAATGGACACATTAGGATAGACAACATGGTGTGATTGTAGCTGCCATCTGAAAGGTCTGACAGAGCTAGGCCTCTGTATGTGTCTATAAACAGTGAACAACTCCAGGGAGCATCATTCACTTAGACAAGATGTGAATGGTGCTTCCTGAAATCGTACAATGTCATGTTTGGTCTCATATATCTGACACTCAAAGCAGTATACTGTAAACACTTGGGTTGTTAAAACTACAGACATGTTCTCCAAAAGAACTCCCCCCATCTCCATCCATTTAGCCTTGAGTCAGTTGCTCCTAATCAAAGAGAAACGATCTGTGTAACTTCCTGCCCTGCGTGAGATGGGGCTCAAGGCTAGGATGCCTAATAAAGAGACCCAACAAATATTGTGGTTTAAGAACCCTAGAAATTTACTTCTCTCTCATGTAGTCGTTCTCAAGTGAACTTTTCAGGTGGGTGGGCACTCTGCTCCACATGGTAATTCAGAGATTCAGTCTGATGATGGATTTGCTGCCTTCAACAGATGGCTTCCAGGATTGTTCTAGCCATTGCCTTTTCATCCACTGAAGAGGAAGCTCAGTTTCGAGTCAATCAGAAATCACACACTTGTATCTGCTCACATTTTATTTATCAGAGCTAGTCACATGTCCGTGAAACAGCTGCAGAGAAACTGGGGATCACTGCTCTAGATGGGGCTAAGAGGTTGGGCATGTCCCAGCAACAACTGCTATTATGAAAATAGGGAAGAAAGCATTTTTCTGGACAGCTAGCAGTATCTTTGATATCTTCTAAACCTGAGACTCCTCTAGTGCCCTAAAATGAATTATTTTTACTTTAACTGAAAGTTATTGATTACCTGCTTTGTGGGTAGGCATATCTCTTCTTTAAGCTACTGCGGTCTAATTGTCCAGAAAAGGACAAGCTGCCCTGATGATTCTCTGATTTATTCCAATCAGTAGGGTCTGCGCCATCCCAGGGTGCCTGAGTCAGCCTAAGCTTTAATAATTACACTCTTAGCCCAACCCTAACAGTGTAATTATTACTGTGCCACGTTTTACACTGGTTTGGACAATAAATTAAATCGTTACCCTACCCATCAAGCATCATGCAAACTACTTAGAATTACCACAAGAGAGTCTACTGAGGAAGCTTCGAGCCCAGTGCGGAGAACTAGAATTCTAAACCCCATTCCAAATTTCCAAGATTTCTGTCAGGCTAAAAGGATGCTATATATGTGTATTTCTGTGGTATCCAATATAGACCAGGAAACGGCAGTTTTTAAAGATTTCCTGTATATACACATTGCCCCTTTCCATATATACTATTGATCTTTCTTAAAATATTGATTTCAATATTGATTTGACTATTGATTTATTTGTATACTGATGTATTTATCATTCAATAAGTGATGTATAAGAGTACATGTTTTCAGCATCCTTTCCCATTATTGCTTTCACTCTCCTCATAGTTAAGTCTGGGGTCTCTCTGTGAAACATAACTAATAGGTAAAACTTAGTAAATGCTTAGCTTCAGAAGATGGGTACGTGGAAAAGATCTCTGGATAATGATTGCACTTGCATCAAGCACCACTTAAAAATGGGGAAGGGAGAGGGTAGAAAAGTCTGAACTTTATCCATAAAGTGCTTATCATCTGCATTATATATATTGATGACTTATTATTTATTACTATAAAAATCTTTGAGCAAGACCACCATTTTGCTTTTTAAGACACTTGGTATCTTAAACATTGAGTTAATTTTTGCTTCTCATCGTTCAGTGAGTGGTTTTTATAAAAAGTGCTGAAATATTGGTTGATGAACATATGTCAATTTAGTATAAAAAAGAGCCACACTTTTCTAAGCAAGTAACAAAAATATTTATCTCACAATTCCAAGTATATAAAACTAAAGGAGATCTAAGTTAAAAATAGATCTCTTTCTGGTAACAGTCTTAATAATCTAATTTAAATCAAAATTTGCCGTGTTTTTTTTTAATGTGATAGGATTTATACAGGACAGAACTCTTTCCATGTAAGAACTCTGGAAAAAAACAATATCCTGTCACTGTTAGAAAAACTAATAGCCAAGGAAGCGTTAGAATAAAGCCAAAATTGAATTATGTGTGTGTCTGTTAATAAAACTAGATCCCCAGTAAAAATGCTCATGTTTTCTCCCCAGTTCCAAGATGATTAACATTCACACTTCAGAAACATATGCCGAGAGAGAATTTATTTTCCATCAAAAGGTGCCTTCCTTTCAGGAAGATGCTTCTGTTGCAAAGTAAATTAGTCATCTTGAAGGATGTTAGTGTATTGAGGTTGGGGTGATTTATTCAGCCTTTTGCAACTCAAACTTGGAGTAACATAAGTAAAATATCCATCACTAAGCTGTTTGTGCTCCGCACTGACAGCACAGAATCGCTTTGAATATTATTTCTGGTTTCCTGCCAGAGCCAGGTGTTGGTATGCACAAAAATGGAAGCACGAGATTAAAGAACACGTGGACACAAATGAGTCGCAGGAACTTCAAAGTGCATTTGCCTGTTAGGTTCCTGATAGCAAAATACAGCTGTATTCATCTGACAGGTAGGTATTTGCTATTTGGTACAGGCCCCAGGAAAGTACTAAGATGCACGCTTTGTAGAATTTATGGGCAGGCTCTACTTTTCACTTTAAATCTGAGTGTCTCACACTGATTGCTCTGATTCGTCAAAAGAGTAATTTCCATAAGTGAATTCACATGTGAATGTTTGGTGCCCCTTGCCTACGTTATTCTACAGTATGCTTCCATGCCCTCTGCCTCCCAGAGTCGTCACATTCTCTCATGGTAAGAGTTCATGCTTGTCTGCCACTTTCTTACATAATCCGTTCATCTTAGAGACGTGGGTAAGGACACCTAGATTCTACTTATTGAAGGACATTCTTTTCCGTAAATCACACAACCAAGAGAAATAATGTCTTATCGTTTAAAATGATTGTGGGATCTTTGAAAAAGTCCAATAGCTCCAAAAGAAAGCTAAATATATTAAGTAAAGTTTAATGAGTCGAATTAAATTTTTACCACCTAAAATAGTATCACATTCAAACCGTGGGACTTCAAACCGTAGACTGATACTGAAATGGTGTGTGTGTGTGTGTGTGTGTGTTGAGAGGGGTGTGGATATTAAGTGTTACTGACTCTGCTCTCATACCACTTATGAAGCTTAAAACTGGAACCAGTCCTCTTAAGAAGTCATAAAAATAAAATTTATTCCTGAGGCTTTCTTGAGTTTTCCATTCATTTAGTAGATATTTACTATCACTATTATGTGGTAACTACCCTCTAGGCACAGTGGATACAATGGTGAACCAGACAGGCACGGTCCCTGCTTTCCTGGAACTTCTAGTCAAGAGGAAGGAGACAATCAAGATTATTTCAAAGTTATCAGTATAACGAAGGAAAAAAGGAACAGAGTGTTGACTTGGGAAGGAGAAGAGTTAGAGTTAAGAACTTTGAAGAGCTGGTGCCTGAAAAGCAGGAAATACCCAGCTGAATAAAGAGGCAGGAGAGTGCTCCAGCAGAGGACAATGAAAATGCAGAGGTCTTCAAGGAGCAGTGCAGTTAAGGGGTCAAAAGAAGTTACTGTGTCTAGTAGCAAGCGAAGGGCAATGAAGTGAGGTGAACTGGAAAGGTAGGCAGAGCTTAGATCATGCAGATCCCCGCAGGCAGTGGTCAGGGTTCCAGGTTGAATTCCCTGCAAGCAGTTTTGAAGATGGAAATTAGCATGGGGGACATTTATGAAGAGTGCCCTTAGGACCAACTTTGCAAGACAGGGATGACCGAGGGTGGGGCAAAGGGAGATAATGAGCTGCACTGTAGTTCTGACAAAGCTGTCAGCCAAGCCCATGGGGGCACTGGAGCTGGCATGGCCCTTCAGAGTTGTCCCAAATCATATTGTGACATTGATTCAGACACTGAATATGGGCTGCTCCTGAAAGAAGGAAGAAGCAGCAGTATTCTTCAGCCACCGTAGTCCACGAGGAAGGCTGATACCTGAGGGTTGACTTGACCTTATTCCCAGCAGCTAGTGAAATAAGTCCTTTGTTCCCGAAGGGAGATCCAGGCATATGGATTTTATTTCGAACACAATTGGGAGCCACTGAAGAGTTTTCAGAGTGGGGTGTTGTAGTCTGATTTACATGTTCATATGATTACTCTGGCTATTTTTTGAAGAATACAAAATGCAGAAATAGAATCAAGGAAACAAAGTATAATATTTGTGGGAAAGCAAAGGGCTCGGTCCGATTTGCCCAGTGTTATTTCCTCTTGATGGCTGGAAGTCTTAAGACTGGGACAAGTCAAGGGAAACATTTTAAATTCAGATTTAGCGTTATCTCGCCTAATAAGAGAGCTAATGTGATTTAATTGAATGTTCTTTCGCTCAGCCTCTCCTGAGAATTGTTGAAATGAGAAACTATTCATAACTGTGGTTTGAGTGAATGCATGAGTGTGTGTGTGTGTGAGTCTGAGAGTCAATTTAATTTATTTCTTCCTTATAATGTTAACCTGAATTTTGGGCTTTAAATTTCTTCCCCTTCAAGTTTTTGGATTTGTATTCTCACTTAGGAGGTCTATGATGGATCACACATGATAGATCCTCACAATGGGCCATTAGTTTCATCTCTTGGAAAGAAATCTCAACATTAATCTAACTGGCAAGTTTGCAGCAATTGTGCTAGGCTCACCTCCATTCCTTGAGATATAAGTGCTCGTTGGTTGATTAATCTACTGATGAAGGAGAGGATAGTGTGTCTATCAAGTGCAAGCATGCAGCAGATCTTCATGGTGATGGGATAGTTTTGTATCTTGATTCTGGAAGTGGTTACACTAATGTACACATGTGGTAATTGACATAGAACTATATACATTCATTGCACCAATGTCAATTACCTGGTTTTGGTATTTTACCATAGTTATTTAAAATATAACCATTGGGAGAAACTAGGTAATGGCTAAATAGGACCTCTCTGTACTATCTTTTCTTTGAAATCTGTGATTATTTCAAAATAAAAAGTTTAAAAACTGCTCTCTGTGACAAATTCTGGGCATGCCACTGCACACTCCTGTTGCATCTTTGCACCTACTCTGATGATGTAAATGAAAAATGACTGCAGCTACACTGAGGACCTGAGAACCTCTATTTTGCTCAGATATCCCCCCTAGCTCCAGACCCCAGAGCCATCTGGCTGGCTCATGGCACCCAAATTCAGCATGTCCGGTGTTCATCCTCTTCCCCAAACCAACTACACTTTCAGTATTCTCTCTATGTCCCAAATGCACTGAAATCCTTCAAGGTCTCCAAAAGTTTCTTCACTCTTAGCTTTCGCTTTTAGCTCATATCGTTTCTGTACTTGAAGTGAGTTCTGACTTTTCTGTGGCAGAGTCCTACTCATCTTTCCAGATCTTCTTAAATCCTCCTCTTTGACAAAGGCACATCATAGATCCTATATCCATATTCTCATAGAAGTCTGAGGCTTAACATAGAATATTACTGACCATAACATAGTTACTTGTATGTATGCCTGTCTTCCTCACTATATTGTAAGAACCTCTAGATTATTACTTTAAATTATGTATTGTGCTTGAAACAGCAAGGATAAATAAATTTTTTGTTAAATGAACAAATGAATGACTAAGTTAAATGATCAATCTACTCTATATAATTGCTGCTGGTGGCCACAAAATGGATTTTATATTAAAAATTTTTGTTACAGATATTTTACTTTCTCAAAACATTTTTAAATATTTACCTTGTTTGAGTCTCACAACATCCATCCTGATTAGCTGGCAGAGGTATATTATCCTAATTTAAATGCTAAAGAAGTGGAAGAGAGGTTTTATGTGACTTGTCTGAGGACCATGGTTAATACAGTAGAATAGTAAAGATTAGAACCCACATCTCCTGATTTATACTCTAGTGCTTTGTTCAACACACTATGATTGCTATTGGACCTTTGATCAATGTAACATATGTAGCTAATTTAGAAGTGTGTTTAAAGCACTCAGTTAGGTCATTCCCAAAAGAAACCCACATGAAGTTGGTCCATATTCTTAGCATCTTATACAAATGAGGCACTGAAATGTAATGTTTCTGATCACTTTTTCAGACTATATCATTGTCATTTTAGCTCTTCTTCTTTGTGCTTTAATGCTGGGTGATGGGGTACTTAATATGACAAGGTATGGCAGGCAGTTTTTTGCTTTCTTAGGGCTTTGTGACCAAGGGGAGAAATTAACATTCTTACAGAGGAAAAACTGAAATGCAAAGTCTCTGACATCTGTTTCCCTCATTTAGTTGGATCTTTTGAGATCAGCTTATCTCTCTTGGCTCTTGGAGTCTGAAATGGAAACCATTGCTTTGATTTACGTATGTTGCCATGATTTATGCACTGTTAAAATGAATATCAGATGGTTTTACCTCTTTGCAAAGGCAGTAGCCAAACAGGTAGATTTTATCTTATCATCTGAAAACCAAGATGCTGAGACATGGCTGTCGAATAGCATTGCTTAATTGCTTTAACTACCTCAATATCTTAAAGACTTGGCCATAATGAAAATTAATTTAAATTGAGTTGTAAGACATACATCCAGCACACAGTTACTCAGTACCCTAACATAGACATGGGGAACTTGGAGAGCTCTTTCACCAAGGCAGTTAAGCAAAGATCCAGATAAAGCCCATTTTAAAGGGAAGCAGATGACTGGAGGAAAACGTACTACCAAAGGGTAGAATGCACTTGGATCTTACAAACTATGAAATGACCCATGTGACAGCAAGAATCCCTTCAGAGAGAAACAATAATCAAGTGAATACTAAACATTAAGTAAAGGCCTCCAGCAACTCTTGTAAGATACCCTCCCAGGAAATTCAAACCTGATGAATCACAATGAAACCTACAGAGGTTGCTGATAAATCTTGATTTCCAAGCTTGTTCCTGTTTCTTTTAGAGGGATGACTTGATGACATAAACTCAGAAGACATCAGACACACACACACACACACACACACACACACACACACACACACACGTCCCTTAATTCACTGTTCCGATAGTAAATATGCTCCTCCTTGAAGTAGCCAACAGATATTACTTTTATTTAATGGATATCTGAGGTCAGGATGGCATGTGTGTATGTGTGTGTTGGAGGGTAACCGTAAAATAATGTAAGTGTATGTTTTGTTGTTGCACCCCTAGGTGGCAAATACCCGAATTCCTATGAAATCATATTAGGATTTTATATTTGCTTGCGTCCTGCTGCATGTAAACCCAGATTAGTAAACAGGAAATACTGCAGGAGGAGCTTTCCAAGCGAAACCTGTGGCCCCACTAACTCTTCAGCTCAAGAATGTGCACCTCCTGAACTAAACATTGCCATACTTTTTATGAATGTTTCTAGAAGCCCACTAGAGACAGGAGGCTTGTTGACACGGCATGTATCTTTCCCACCCAGATTGTAGGGCCTTGAGACTACATCACAGCAAGACCTGATTTAATCTTTGTGGGACCTTAATAAGTAACCCTTCTCCTCCCTCAGAGCTAGTCCAGGAGAATTTTTATATTGTATCAGGAGCATGGGATTGGGGAGGGGCGGGGCTGGGCAGGGTAGGGGTGCGGTTATAAGGGTAGAAAAAGGCGCGAGGGAAGGATGCGGGGCCCAGAGAAGGAGTCACATTCTCAGCCTTGCACATCTACTCAGGAACTTCTAAAAGTGAAAGATGGTGAGGGGATACTACTCTGTGAACGGGACTGAAAGGAAAGGAGGGCCCAAGTGGCTCTAGCAAGTCACCTGGTGGGGTGTCTGCCCCTCACGCCTCCCCTCTGTTACCTCCTCAGTCTGCGTGTGACCTGAGTGTAACTTGACTCAGCTGTAAATTGGGGGCACGGTTTGGAGAGAATTTCCTAAGAGACTAAAATGCTAACATTCCTCACTTCTAAGTAATGTTGGTCCTGAACACTAGACTTCATTTGGGAACTTCACTTAGAACTTCCTGATTTATGACAAATATATTTTTTCTTATGGTACAGAAAGTAAAAGAATAGAAAGATAAATCAGGGCCAAAAAAGAAAACAAAAACAACGAAGCAGCTAAAATATTTGTAAGTATGTCTTCCATAGTTACCTGTGGGCAGGTAATTACCTAGGGAAGTTCTCCGTGAATATCTATATTGATTTTGCAGTAAAAATGGGAAGAAAACTATGATTCAGCTTCTAATTTAAACTGGTTAATATGCACATATGAGTTAACCTGATAATAAAATACTGATATGAACATTTCAGACTACAGAGAGATGACATTTTTTGTTCTATTATCTGTATTTTATTTTTCACGTCTGGTTAATAATAATAAACTTAAAACAGTGACACAGTTTGCAGTAACATTACATTTATTTATTAGCTTATTTTCTAGTGATGGGTTATCGATTAATGTATGTACACAGGAGAAAAATGAAACAATCTTACAGGGTATTTACCCAGAGCAGTATTAATTCAGAGCTATCATCACATGATATTAGTAGCCAGATGAAAACAAACACTTAAAAAAAATCAAACTTGAACAGAACAAATAAGGCTATTTGACTTTTTTTTTTCAATTTTCCTGCACGTTTCTTATCATGTCTTTTAACCGAAAAGCAAAATTTAGTTGTATTCCTTCTTTCTACTTCCAAAAGGGATGATAATTTTGAACTCTCCACTTTCCAAATTAGTATGATTCCGAATCTGAGCTAGTATTTTTGCCCCCAAAGTTTTTAACACTGTGCTGCCAAGTATCTAAATATAATCTGGAAACTCTACTCCGTCTACAGTGGTTAATCCGAGTCATTCCAAATATTTGTATGGAAAAATGCATTAAACTGTGGACATTATTGATACCCAAATATTTGCTTTGAATCTTTGCTTTACGTATTTCCAGTTATCTAATACTTCATTTGTATTGTCAATACTTTCTTACATTTACTTCATTTAGACCTCTTGGTGCAGTGTTTATATTGCTTTTATTAAAATGTGTTTTTTGGTAGAATTATAATAAATTATTTTGAAAATGAGATATCAAACTAATTTCTTAAAGAGATGGTTTCACACTATGAATTCTGCATGCTTTGTTTCCCACCATTATCAGGAGGTACTAATGGAAAGCATAGAAAATAAGTTGTCTGAATATTATTTCAGGTTACCTGAAATAAACCCTACTCTTATTTTTGACATATGGCAATATAACCAAAATATTATAATTTTTTACTTTAAAAAGTATTGCACAAAATACTAAGATACATTATATAATAGATCAGTTTTCATTTTAAGGAAATAACAGACGTTTCTGAAATTTGATTTCGATTTGATTTGGATTTGAGCAATGCACAATGAGGAAGCAATGAATACTTAAAGTACAGCAGTGATTAAAAAAGTATGGGGGCAGGACATATATGAACAGGTATATTATCTTATGATATCTGTTTTACTGTAACTCACTATCCATGGTATTAGGAAAAGTGTAACAAAAAAGGAAGAATAATTGGAAGGTCTGATCAAATCCTCCCTGAATTACTCCGTCAAACATGCAGAAAACCTATTATTGTATAGATCTTAAGGCAGGCCTGAACTGAATTACTGCTTTAATACTCAATCTCTTTGAATATCATTATTTTCCAAAATACGTAGAGATGGATATAGATGAAAGTTAATTTACTCTGAGCATCCAGACCATTTAATCATCTAGACTGCATCACGATAAATAATGTCCTTGTGATCAGCTCAGTGCTTTGTGACCACCTAGAGGGGCGGGATAGGGAGGGTGGGAGGGAGGGAGACGCAAGAGGGAAGAGATATGGGAACATATGTATATGTGTAACTGATTCACTTTGTTATAAAGCAGAAACTAACACACCATTGTAAAGCAATTATACTCCAATAAAGATGTAAAATAAATAAATAAATAAATAATGTCCTTCGGGGTTGGGAGATCAAAGAAATTGTTCAACTTCTTTTTCCACCCATGATTATTTAGAAACAACTATTAGGGAGAGATGTTTTACATGAGAATCTCAGATTCTGGGAGGATTAAGTGACAAGCTACAATTCAATAAATATTTCCTAGACAAATGTTAATCTGGAGTAGTCAAACCAGCCTAATACTAATTCAGCCCCTGTCCATACCTTAAACTGTGACCCAGATTGATAAATCTGAATCTCATTTTCTACAGAATGGCCACCTTTTAAAAAGTGTAGTGCTCATGGCAGAAAGTGGATTAGGAGAGGCCCCATTGTTGTTGCCCTGCCTGCACCAGACAGGAGCGTCTGTGTCTTGTGTTACAAATATCTTGGAAATAATAAAGTGATGAAATGCACACATATATTCATCAGTCTTGAGTCTGAAAATACTTCTATTTTTCTTTTTAAAAGGTAATAAAACCTAACTGCATGAATATAATAATAACAGCATGTGTACCATAGATAGTGGTTTACTAACCACTATTCTGTACATTATTTCATTCTTACAGTTGGAATTCATGTATACTTTATCTTCCATCACTAATATCAGGGGTTACTGATAAAATTAGTTCTCTAAATAGTATCTCTGAACGATGAAACAGAAACTTTACAGTAGAAGTGATTATTGCTAATTCATGGGTGAAGAAACTGGGACTGTAAAAATGAGGCAGCTTGCCAAGGCCATTTTTGTATCAAGTGCTACAGTAACATTAGGCTGAGCCTTCTTAGGTCAGGGGTCATTTTCTTGCCTCCAGTCAAGCTGTAGTTTACAGAGACTTCCAGATGTTGATGGATAACACATATTTTGCTTGCACTTAGATCCTAAAGACTTTCTACAGAACAATCTCAAAAGGGATTCTTATGAAAACACAATTTGTTTGGGGAAGTTAGCGTAGGAACACAGATTAAAATAAATGACTAAAACTATGTTTATTTTATTTCATATATAAGCTAACATTTTATTGTTAAACTTCAACATTAGAAGGATGTACAAATTTGTGGAAGTAAAGCCGTCTAGTAGCATAAATTTTTCTTAATTTTCTGATAATGAAGACCTGCCTGTAATTGCCTATATGAGGAATGCAAATATTCTGTGATGCATTTAACCAGTAAATCTACAGTTGAATAAAACAGTAACTAGCTTCTTTTTTTAGTTGAAGGATAGTTTATTTACAATGTTGTGTTAGCTTTAGGTGTACAGCAAAGTGATTCAGTTATATATATATGTATAGATATATTCTTTTTCAGATTCTTTTCCATTATAGGTTATTGCAAGACATTGAATATAGTTCCCTATGCTATACAGTAGGTCGTTGTTTAACTATTTTGCACTTAGTAGTGTGTATATATTAATCCCAAACTCCTAATTTATCTCCCACTCCCCCACTATCCCCTCTGGTAACCATAAGTTTGTTTCCTATGTCTGTGAGTCTATTTCTGTTTTGTAAATAAGTTCATTTATATCAATTTTTTTTAGATTCACATATAAGTGATATCGTATGATATTTGGCTTTCTCTGTCTGGCTTACATCACTTAATATGATAATCTCTAGATCCATCCATGTTCCTGCAAATGGCATTATTTCATTCTTTTTTAATGGCTGAGTAGTACTCCATTGTGTATATATACCACATCTTCTTTATCCATTCATCTGTCAATGGACACTTAGCTTGCTTCCAGTCTTGGCTATTATAAATAATGCTGCTATGAACACTGGGGTGCATGTAACTTTTCAAATTAGTTTTCTCCAGTTTCTTTTCAATTAAAGAGGTTAATTTCACTTTTATTTTTTAGTTAATCTGTCTATAATGCAGCAACCTGAGGTAAAATCACGTCCTCGCTGAAAATAAGATTTAATGACTAATTCACATAGGCAATTACATGTTTTTGTATCATGAGCTAAATCATCAGTTTTAACCAACTATGCAAGAATTTGCCATTGAAGTGAAAGGCATGAAGGCTTGAGTGACCATCCCTAGTTAGCATCTACTATTGATTAACATAATCTAAGAGCCTCTGGAATGTATATTCACCTAATAACTAGTAAAATAATACAATCATTTAAAAAAACCTCAGGTCAGTTATTTTTAAAACTTTTATCCAGTTTCCAATTATATTCTGATTCACTTTACCAAAATCCTAAAAAAGGGTCAATTTTTATTCTAGAAAGATGACTGAAAATCTAGTACTCAACAAGGATTTGTTGGATGTTTGGATGAATGGATGAATAAATGAATGAATGAAGGGGTCCATGATCAATCCCCATAAAACTTTTAAATTCTATCCTGCACGGAGGGACTGAGGTAAACATATGTTGCATGAAACATTTAGTATGATATCAACACAACTTTTCTTTCAACAGAAAGAACAGGTTTTAGTGGAGGAGAAAATAATTCCAGAAAAATGGGTAAACATAACAAAAGCTCATTTGCCTTTTATTTGATCCAAGTGCAACTGGGAATCTATAGCATGACCACTACACCTTGGTGTCTTGTAGATTTTGTTGATAGCATCACCCCCTCACCTCCCGAATGATGATACTCAGCATGCTGCAGTCACAGGGTCTGTGGACCTGAGCCTTTCACGCCGTGAAGTAGAGGAATGTATACATATCATTTTTTTCATTTATTTATTTTTGGCTGCGTTGGGTCTTCGTTGCTGCACAGGCTTTCTCTAGTTGCAGCAAGCTGGGTCTACTCTTTGTTGCGGTGAGTGGGCTTCTCATTGCGGTGGCTTCTTTTGTTGCAGAGCGCAGGCTCTAGGCGCACAGGCTTCAGTAGCTGTGGCGCGTGGGCTCAGTAGTTGTGGTGCACGGGCTTAGTTGCTCCGCGGCATGTGGGATCTTCCCAGACCAGGGCTCGAACCCGTGTCTCCTGCATTGGCAAGTGGATTCTTAACCACTGCACCACCAGGGAAGCCCTGTATACATATCATTTTAAAACTACATCTCTTGCTTTGCTCTAGCTCCCTTTCTTCTAGCTTCTCCTGGACTCTTTCGTGCACTTCTTCACTCCGGTAGATAACTATGTTCTTACAGCAGCCAGCGCCCCATAACCTGGAGCATTCATAGTTGTACACAGACATTCAGGAGCAGCTATTGAATACATACTCTGTGGGTCCCAGGTTGGGCATTTGTAACTACTGGAGCCCATTTCACACTGGGGAAACTGTACTTGTGCCTAAGGAAGAGAGGAGAAAATTCACTCAACCCACAGAGTCACTATGTCTGCTTGACCCAGATCTATGCTTTAGATTTCAAAAAGTTGCTACCATTTTGCAAATGCAAACAGAAGAATTGTATTTCCCTCCACTGTCTAAAGAATTGTGCATGTATTCATCTTTAGATCTGATTTTATTGTCATTTTATGGTCCTGAAATTTTGAATGAAGAACAAAATCAACATAACAAGGTGATACTCATTTTAGCATATTTTACTTTATATATATGTATTTTATATATGTAACATGTAATTTTCAGGTCTAAACAATGGGGAGAAAAAGCATAGCACATTTACTGAGACACCACACAAAAATCTAACTCTACTTACTTGGTTAACAAAAATCCAGTCTTTCCTTGGTTTTCCATTCTCCGGTTATTCCTTCTAGAAATTACTGGGATAGTAAGTGTGTCTCTGTGTGTGTGCCTGTGGTGGAATTGGCAGGGGTGGGATTCAAATGTATACTTGGAATTTCTGCTTGAAGCTCTGCCAACAGTGATCACTGGTGACTGGTCTTTCCTACTGTTAATTATAGTAGCTCTGTTGCTTCATCTCTGTATCTGCTGCCACCAGCCTCTAGACTGTGATGTCCAGTGCTCTTCTTACACTCTGGTCCCAAAACACTATTTCTGCACTTCAAAACCAGGGGTCTTAATTTGGGCTTTCTAGAAGCAGGCCCTGAGGAAAAGATCTGAACGAAAAACATTTATTTGAAAGGTGAAGGAGACATTGTAAAGAAAAGACAAAATGAGACTAGAAAAGGCAGGCAGCCCATCGAGGATGCTTTATCAAGTGAGCTGCCACCATGGCAACTTGAACTAGAAGCCACTGGGGAACATCCTAGCACGGCAATATCAACTTCAGTTAAGGTCGCAGTTTGCTGGGCTGGAATGGGGTTGAAATGGACTATTTAGACCAGCAGTTCTCTCATCTGGCTGGTCACTGATATCAGCTGTAGAGCTCTGTAAAATTACCAGCTCCTTGACCCCATCACAAATTATTGAATCAGATTTGGGGATGCAATACTGGGGAAAAGCTAAGGTAGGAATTAGCATTACTGAAAGCATGTCCAGGTGATGGCCATGGACAGCCAGCTTTGGGAATCACTGGCATAGACACAAACTGGTCATTCACATACTAGACAGTTTTCCTTTGTATTTAAAAAATAAACAATAACAGAAGTGTTTTTTATTCTTCCCTTTCTTTCCAGTTCTACAGTCATCATGCCAGACCAGCTCTTCACCAGCACTTGCCTGGATTATTAAACAGCCTCTTACGTGGTTTCCTTTGATCCTCATTCCACTTGGGCATTACCTGTCGTGACCCCCAAGGCTCAGTCCTGCTCTTCCCACTCTAAACCACCTCCCTCGGGCATCACATCCAATTACACAGGGATGATGCCTGCTTTTCTTTGTCCTGTGCAAATTTTTTCCTTGAGTTTCAAATCCAGTATTACAATTGCCATTTGCTATCTCCTCGTTAGATGTCTTGAAATTCAGTCTAACCAAAAGTGCTATCACCATCTTCTCCCCAACACCCTCCAAAATTTCTTAAAGTAAAATTCTGTCTTCTTGGCCTAGAGTCTACATAACTCTCTACCATTTGACAGTAAGCAGCATTTCAAATTTTGTCATTCCTTACAAGCTTGTAGCCAGCCGCTGGGCACACCCAACTGAGTGTTCTTTCCTCCCATCCACTCAGTGTCTGCTCATCCTCTACCTTCACTGGTGCTCCTAGTATGAGAAGTCTTTCTTCCAAGCCTTTGCTGGCCTTAGAAAAGTCCCTTCTAAACTTTTCTGTGCTCAAATTTAAATATTTTACATATTTGTGTTTATTCTGTATAAATACCTTTATATCTCATTTAATTTTCTGTTGTTGTCTAGATACTTTGTTAATTGCTAAAGCAACCAATCTAGCATCATATTGGTTATAAACACCAGTACTATGAGGAATGTTTCAAAGATCTTTTCAAATAATTATTCCCAAAAAAGGGAAATATGTATGAAGGTGTTTACTCCTATGATTCAATATGTGAATAATCTTTGCTACCAATTGAAGGGATTGGGAAAAACTGTGCAAAGATTTTCCAGAATGTCAGAAGAAAGGCCTCTTATAACTAAGCATGCTGATTCTAATAAGACATTCATTCAACCATTCATCATTTATTCATTCATCCGCTGAGAAAACTGCCCTAAGCTGTAGAAATACAGCAGTGAACCAGATTCATGGGTTGTATGCTGTCAAAGAGCTCATATTCCAGTTAAGGAGATGCACGATTCAAAGACACAAAAGATGGAATGGAGTAATTTCACATCCTTTTACTGAGCACCTAGTATACTAGGGACTAAGAAATAATTTGAATTAAAAAAAAATGGGGATATGAATCCAGGGCCATCACTTAGTAGTAAGGTCATCTTGGGCTCATGGTGATCCCACAGATCTTAGTTTCTCCATCTGTAAAGTGGGTTTCTTAGGAGGAACAAAGCTGCTAGTATTCTTAGCAAAGAGTGGACACGGGAAATCACACAAATTGCGGTAATAATAAGAGTAACAATAGTTGTTGTTCCGATAATCTTTTGGTTTGAAGAGGACGAGCAGTTTCATTGGTGAGTGGCTTTCATTCTCATGCATCCAGAACTTTTAACTAAATTTCCTAATGAATTCTCTGGAAATGAAATAATGCATTGCTAGTAATTCCTTACGTGTACAGTGACAGATGTTGTTTTATTTGACATTCATAGCCTCTTTCTGGTATATTTATAAAGACCTTGTTAATAGATGATACAAGCACAGTTCAGAAAGATTTAATATCTTGCTCAAGGTCACATGACAAGTGCCTCAAACTTTGTTCTGTATTATTCTTAGCGTGTTAGATGGTTCTGACCTCAGTCTTCTTCCTAGAGGCAGGATAATCCTGAGTGGAAAAGAGGAGTGAGTCATTTTAAAGATGTGACTACAGATATGCTCATGAGGATGACTTGCTGGCTTTGCTACTTACAGGTCTCTGTATTGTTAAACACATATACAACAGGCAAGCTGAGAGTGTGAAAAATGCAGCAGAAGTAGTTCCTTAATATAGCCCATATCAAGGATCTCTTGGATATTCCTTTATGAGAGCTTTTATTTTGCTTTTTAGGATAGCTTGTGTGGCTCTTTTATTAATTCTTTCAGTGTCTGTGGATGCCTATTTTGTGAAAAAATTCAATTTATGACTCTGGGAATCAGAGAGTTTGTACAGGCATTACCCAAGAAGAACTAATTTAGGAGAGCTTTCTAGGTTATATTCCCAAAGTATCTCCCTGATTTTCTCTCTGAATCAGTGGCTGTCTGTTTAATTTGACCAGGCAAGATAGAGTTAGGAAGAGGCAGAGGAGAGACTGTGGAGCAGAAACTGTGGGTTTGCTCATTTCATACTTTTTCTACCCACCCTTTTCCTTTGCCTGCCTCTCACGTAAAAGAAATGCATCAAACGCCCAGTCTCTCTTATAGCTGCAAGTAGCCAGGTTCTGCCCACTGTCTGCTGTTGCCTTCTTTCCCTTTTTTCTTTTTCCGTAGTAAACAGATGATTTGTGGAAGCAGGCATTGCCAACATGGTACAGCAAGAAAGTAAGAAGCGGCCGAAGCACTGTCTGCCCCTCGACCTCTTGTATGAATACACTGCAAAGTGTGGGGAGTTCTGATAAGCAGCTTTCTGTTATTTGCAGCTATCTGAAAGAGTCAGATAAGAGACTACCTGACTCTCAGAACTCTGGTCTACAGATGCCATGTTTGATACTTAGGTTTAGTGGGTGAAGCACCTGATTGAAGACAGTGTATTAAAAACGTGAAAAGAAGACTGATCTTTCATTATATGTGCTCAATGAGTAATGGTGTTTTTTACTGCCTGAAAATAGACATTTCTCCTCTTCTGGAGGGGAGTGATAGTCAAGAGCAAAATGCTAGTTACTTCTTATTCAAGAATAGGATATCCCTTTAGTTCATTTAATAGAAGACAAATTTTAAGAAATAAAAAAAAAAGATATGTGAAGCCAGATTTCATTGTCTTCAATGGCAGTTCCAGCAAAAGGAAGGGTGATTTTGGGAAAAAGACTTTCCAGAGATGGCTGGGAACCTGGGAAACTGGGCTGTCTTTTGAGTTCCACCAATTGCTTTTCATTCATCTTTGGATAAATCAAGTAAGTTTTTATGCGTAAACTTCCTTATATTTTGAATATTATCGACAGTGCTTACTCTCTCTCACCTCTTGCTCTTTAGAGGATAAATGTGTGTTATGCACTTTGAGTGTCTTTGAAGGGGAGTGGTGTTCAAGTTTCATGGATGTGTGTGTCATTAATATCATGTTCACGCATATCTAAGAAAAAAAATAACTGCCTGGTCACTGTCAAAACAGATTACAACATTGACTAGTCATCACATTGATATTTAGTGAAAATGAAATATGTTCTTTTCCAATCTAAGTTGTGGCTGAAGATCCATCTGCTTTGAGTGGTAAAAGCAAAGATCAGGGATTTTGCTGCAACTGTTGTCAATGCATCTGTCAAAATAGTCTTTGATATTTTGTCATTTAGCTAAATAAATTTTAGAGATGAAAAATCACTAAATGTTAGGAATAGAGCTGTAATATCATTGTAGAATTTACTCAGGGTTTAAGATTTCCTACCTCCTCTCCCAAACTCAGTCTTATTCAGCCTTCCTTTGTCCCAGTAAAAGGCCCAATCATCCATTAAATCTGCAAACCAGCAAAGGTAATAATGATAATAAAGCCATCACTAACATGTGTGAAGAAAATTTCAGTTTATAAATTCTTTTACAGATGTATCCGCCCATTTGATCATTGATCATCAGAAAATCAATTAAACTTAGGGCTGAGAATATATGCCAAATGATAAAAACTCCCTGATTTTCTAATACATCAATCTAGCAGCCTAGTGAAAGTAAAGCTGTGTGGGAGGAGTCAGGTGGCGTGAGTCTGAAATAATGTCGTGGAAAGTCAGGTGCATTGTTGAGGATCTACTTCATTGTTGTTCATGAATTTTAAAGAAATCATTTTTCCTGCTTCCTGTGATTTTCTCCAGCAAAGAAACGAGTGTTGTTGGGTTGATATAGGACTATGGTGTTTAGAGCCAGATGACAAAAGCACAGATGGTCAAGGGAATTTAGGGTAAAAGTAAGAAGGTTTGTGAAACAATGTACCCTGTAATCTAAGTCTGATATACTATGGAAGTGAAGAGAGGAGAGGACTGATAGCTTGATAAGAAGTTTAGGCATCACTGTATAGGAGTTCCCCATGTGGTCAGAAAACAGAGCAAGAACAATGAAAAAAAAAAAAAAGTTGAATGGAGGCTTCTGTCAACGTTTGAATCAATGCTTTTGGAGAATGAATCTGTATGCTAGTGACATGACCAAAGATACGGCAATGGGAGAAGAGTGTGGTAAGCTATGGTTCTGGAGTGCTTGGTTATGTGGGTACTGAAGTCAGCTGGCATGATGAGTGATGATGGTTCAGATGACAAGGTGTCCAGTGAATCAGGAAATTTGTTGAGTTTGTTGGTGAATAGCAACATGGAAGATAGTGGTATATCTAATAAATAATAATAATACCACCTAACGCATTGGGTTTAACTTAAAATATGTGAAACACTGTTTTAAGTGCTTTTCATACATTATTTCATTAATATTCTCAGTAATCCCATGAGTTAAGTAAAATTATTTTTCCATTATAAAATGAAGACATCGAGGCACAGAGAGATTCGGTAACTTGACAAAGGTCTCAGGGCTAATGAGGGCAGAGAGTTTGCATCTGAATCCAGAGAGTAAGATTTCAGAGTCCATGTGCTTATCCACTATGGTATAATACACAAAATCTTCAAGGAATTAGGAGTTAGGCTTTTTATTTAAAGAGCAGGAAAGAGCAATGATATGACCATGGTAATGGGAGTCCTGGCTCTTCGGTGTGTGGATAAGAGAAAATAACTGGACCAATTTGAAAGGGCTACATGAAAATGGTGAGCTACATTTTAAATTAAGATCAAAGATGTAGAGGAAAATATCCCCCCAAATAGAGACTATAAGGATCTTTGTCAGTTCTTGGGGACGTGTGGGAAGGGTGTGGAATGTGGAGGAAGGGTAGGTCCTAGGTAAGGTTTGGAGAGGGCACTGTGCCGTGGTTGAGTGGTTGTGGATTGTGTACAGTGCATGGGCAAGGCAGTGAGGGGTGAAACCCACCCCCCCGCATGGGACTGCGTCCACCCACAGGGTCACCCTTTTCTCATTTATACAAAGGTGCTGTAGAGGACATTGGAGGCTTGGGGGGACTTATGCTCTGTGCATTTAATGATGAAAACAAGGCATGTGATTTAGTGGGTTTAATCTCAAGTGCCTCTCTGAGGAGGGCAGGCACTGGCTCAGTGGACAAGGGACTTGTCACCTTGGAGTGAGGGGCTAATGGGCTCAGATATTACACACTCCCTGTACTGTGCTATTAAGCAGATGGTAGACCAATTACTGAGAATTTGCCTGAGCTGCACAAGTCAGAAACCTAGAATTCATCCTTGACAGTTCCATCTCCCTCCCTGCTCTTTATCTCATCTATTATGAACTTACAAAATTTCTCATTTGTGTTGCCTTATTTCTATCACCTCCTACTGCATGATTCCAGGCTTTCATATTAGTCCCTCTTCAATCTGTCTTCATATTGCAGCCAAACTTAACAACCAAATTATAACACTTCCTCCTTCTTATAATACATATACTACAGATTCTGAACAATTTGACCCTTCGATTTCTGTTACCCTCATTTTCCACCAAGTATTCCCTTCATTCTTCCTATTCTAGCCACTTTGTAACTTCTTCCATCCCTTGTACTTACCATGTTCCTCCTGCCACAGTTCCTTTGCACATCTGTTTAGTATATTAGAATGTGCTTCCTTCCTCTTTTCAAGTAGGTTATTCCTACTTACTCTTCAGATATCGATTCAAGCTTCAATCCATCCTAGAGGCCTCTTTTGACCTTTCTGATCCAACCAAATACCCTATTGTAGGCTCTCATATCCTCTCTGTACGTCACCCTCATATTATTTGTCGCAGTGGATATTTGCTTTTTGTCTTCTCCACTAACACTGCTAGATTCTCTAGGGCAAGACCATGTCTTATTGTTGCCCACTGTGTCAGCAGTGTCTAGCACAGTGGCTGCCAAACAGTGGGCATGCTTATAGAACATACTTGTGAGAAAATACTCAAAACTTATTTCATTCCACTGGAATCTAATTCTCAGTGGAATATGTGGGATACTGAAACTGTCAAACACTGGCCTCCAGAAGCTCAACATCCATCATTGTTAAAATTGTGCATCTCCCTCTGGTTGTGCAGATAAACAGGTCTAGATATAACACCCTGAGTGCATGCTTGGTATTTACAAGAGCATGTGTGTCCAAAAAAGGCCAATATACCACCAAGAAACACAAATGGGAAAATAGGTGAAATGCAACCAGCTTCCTATGTTCCAGAGGTCAAGCCATGGCAGCTTTCTCTCATGTACAGCATCTTGTACATGTTACTGAACCAAATTTGGGTCTGCTTGCCCACATGCAGTAAAGCCAAGCTACTGACACCAGGTTGTGGTGAAGGAAGGTAGAGCTTTTATTGCAGGGCGCCAAGAAAGGAGAATGGGCAGCTCATGCTCAAAAGACCCAGACTCCCCAGTTGGGATTTCAAAGGCAGTGTGAGGGAGGGGCTGCAGGGTGTGTGATCAGCTCGTGCACCATTCTTGGATTGGTTGGCATCAAGGTGAAGTTTCAAGCACCATCAACCTCTGGTTTCAACTGGTCTAGGGTCTATGTGCTTGTGGTCAGCAGTTTTCATCTGCTGGAGGTCTGCTTCCTGTAAAAACAACTTAGGAATATGTGCCAGGCCTTTATCTATATCGTTCAGGGAACTGGGAGTTCGGTGATTCTGTGATGGTGTGGTTTTATAGTCTAAATTGTTACCAGTTTCCAGGCCCAACAGCTATTCTTTGTTTCTACATCTTCACATTTCCTAATCATTAACTCTTGAACCAGCCCTTTGAGACTCAGGGGAGGCCTGTGAGACTAAAGCAAAGCCCTTTTACTTCAAAGGACAGGGACGCAGCTTGTACACAATTTCACACACGTAAACTCTAATCATACAAATGTATGGCAAATCACTGCTACCCTGTCCTTGACCTGATAGGCTCTGATTGAACATAGCATGCATTTGGATTTAGCTAAATATGTGATTGGAGGCTGGGTCAACCATGTGGAAAATAGTACTTGGTCTTGGAGTCAGGAAATCTGGGTTTGAGTCATAATCTGGTATTTATTATTTGTGCTACCTTGGGTAAGGAATAGGAAATTCATTTTCTTGGGCATCTATCACGGGATAGATACTTTCATAGGCCTGTCATTAACTTACATGCTCTTCACTTGCTGTGTAAGTTAATACTGTTTTACTGTATGTTAGAAATTATCATTACCTTATTTTGCTGATGAGGAAAGGAAAAGAAAAGTGAACTTGTAAAAGTCACACAGCTCAGAAAATGAGGCTCAGAAAATGTGACCCAAAATCCAGGCTCTATTTCTTACCTTCTTTCTCCTTGGATGCTTGAGATCTTAGAATCTACCTGTCACTGTGTACAAAATGGTCATGATAATAATGGCTTTATGAGAGGATTGTTGTGATGTTAAATTCGAAAATGAGGTGAGGCAATTAGCAATGACCGAAGTTTACTGTTGTTCAGTAACTTTTAGGATTAAATTAGCAAGCACAGTGAAATAAGTATGGACGGAATTGGCAAAATTCAACTGCAAAGTACTATTTACCAAAAATTATTTAAAATTGGTGCTGTTTCATTACCAAAATACTATAGGTATTTCAATTATATATATAATGTATATATGTGTATATATGTATATATATTTAAAACTACACAAATAAAACAACCATTACAAAAAACGGCTGTTAGTTCCTGACATTTATAATTTTTAGAGTTTCTATTTAATGATGGTCATAAAATAAAAATCTTTACTTAAAAGATAAAGGAGAAAATTTAAGTTATTTTTAAGGTTTTGGAAATTTTGTCACATTTTTTCTCAACCTAATCCTAAATTGAGATAATTCATCTGTCAAGTGAAGAAATATTATGATCTTATTTGTTGAACAAATGGATAGTCTAGTATTTCTAAAATTGTTTGGAGTTAACAGGGAAAAACGATCTGAGATGGGGAGAAAGTAATGGTTTCTTAACTATGGGAATACCAATGATCTGAGATATTAATAATTAATATAAATTACTATAATTTCTCATTCATATTAAAGATTATTTTCCTTTTACCTGTATTGGAGGTGAATACTTACATTCTGGAACCAGGTTAATTGTCCTTGTCTAATATTAGCAGTATGAAAATGTTGTTAATAACAATATAACATTGATAATTGCGAAAATCACATATCTATATGTTATAACACTTTTAAGAGCTAGAATACTTCTGATAATTGCAAAATTGAATCCCATAATTAAGACCATTGGCAAAGAAACTGAAAGTGAAAGGTCTGAGCTATTAAATGTTTCAAAAAATTTCTAATTAGAATATTTTCAAATTCACATTTGGTAAATCAACCTGGGGCCCTGGGAAACAAAAGAGGGCTGATACCTTGTTTCTCCAATGGTCCTGGAGGGGTTTTTATATTGCTCAAGAATGTAACACAGTTGTACATCAAAATGAAATATGTGTAGCACAGGCCCCTCTAGGTATTGTTTGAGACCAGCATTTGTACTCAGTAAAACCCAAGTACATTTTTGGAGTGGCTCATCTCCATTCTGGTGGCCACCTATTGCCCATACCAGCTGAGGTTTGGGGTTCCAGCCTTAATCCAAGCAAAGGTGCAAAATTAAAACAAAATAAATAAATGAAATGACATGTCACATTGTAAGGGAATCCAAGATATGAGATAGAACTGTATCTTTTCATGGTTAAAATCCAAGGTAGTAATTTTTAAAACATGTTGACACAAAATTACTCATAACAAGCAAACTGACTTGTAAACCTTCTCAAACTTCTCTAAGTTTTTATGGCTCTTTGTTATAAATGTTAAGTTCATCAATTGATGGAATGTTATTTACCTTTTAATACAGCAACTATTCCTAGGAAATAGATGGTAGGTGATGAGATCTCTATCAATTTTTTCTATTTCCTTTTTTTTCAGTTTTCCAATTGAAAATAGTCTTTTTTGGATATAATTTAATAAACTCTTATTGAGCTATAATTTTTCAAAACATGCCTAGTAATACACAGATTATCTAGAGATGATTATGTTATATAAACATACTGAATTGGGTGTACTATGCTAGTAATTTGAGTTTCCAGAATTTCTTGCTCCTATTGACTGTCTTAACTGAAGGCATGTCTTCATCAATATCTCTTTTATAATACAATTACAGCATGGGAAAATGTATTTTGAAAACAAGATTAATAGGTTATTACAAGAATAACAGCTCAATTCCCATTTTTTAAAATTAATTTATTTTTGGCTGCATTGGGTCTTCGTTGCTGTGCACAGGCTTTTCTCTAGTTGCGGTGAGCGGGGGCTACTCTTTGTTGCGGTGTGCGGGCTTCTCATTGCTGTGGCTTCTCTTGTTGTGGAGCATGGGCTCTAGTTGCGCGGGCATCAGTAGTTGCAGCACATGGGCTCAGTAGTTGTGGCTTGCGGGCTCTAGAGTGCAGGCTCAGTAGTTGTGGCACAGGGGCTTAGTTGCTCTGTGGCATGTGGGATCTTCCCAGACCAGGGCTCAAATCTGTGTCCCCTGCATTGGCAGGCAGATGCTTAACCACTGCGCCACCAGGGAAGCCCTCAATTCCCATTTTCAAATTCCTTTCATGTGATACTTAAAGTTACAATCTCTTTTAATAGCTGCTACTACCTATATATTTATTTTGACCTTGCCACATCCCATATTGTTGTTTTCTGATTCATTATCAGTGTTCCTGCTTTATAATATAGTCACATCATATCACATGAAACATAAAAATGAGAAGCATGAGAAAAATATTGTCGTCATCTAGGTTATCGCAAAGCACTAGATTTTGTTCAGGCATTATCTTACTTATAAGGTACATGGAGTCACATAATACTACCAGCTTGCTGACTGGCCAGACCCACAGGGCTCCCTTCATTTGTTACCACCCAGAACTAAAGTAAGGGTGTGGGCAGCAGTGAAGAGCCCTGGGACAAGGTCCAAATTTGTCTGGTGCGTCTGTCTACACCGTTGCTTCCTGAACTATAGAAAACACAATGTGAAAGCTTGCCCTATAAGCACTTGACAGTGAAGAAAACTCCAAGGGAGAGTCAGTGGGGAAAAAGTGTATCACCAAGAAGAGAAGCCCTGTCCTCTTCCCCAAATGCCTCTCTGTTGCCCTCTACTGACAAATGTTAACATCATACCAGCCTGAAAAGCAAAGACTGTAAAGGGCCCAGATTCATTTTTCCAGGCTAGGCAACAAAGGATGATTTGTTGTGGAGAGGCATTAAATTGATAGCAGCCACATACCCCAATTATTTTTAGTATACATAATGATCCATTTAAGTATTTTCTAGTCGTAGAATATGTTTGTCCTGAAGCTCACATCAGTTCTTCCCAGTAACCAGAGAAAGATGATAATTTATTGGCAGCATGAGAAAGAGGCACTGGTCTTGAGGTTGGGCAAGAAGTTTACCCTTTCTCAACCTCAGTGTCCTCATCTATGACATAAGAAAGTTTAATAAGATTGGTTTTCTCAAGTTTCAGTGCAAAAACTCCTAGGACTCCATAGAATCTCTTAAAGGTCAAAGATGGTTGAGAAGGCAAGATTGTTGGAGTTTTCAATTCCTCACCCATCTTCAACCAGAGCTACTCTAATATTATTTGTCATAACAGGGTTCCTATGAGGAAGAGGGAGCTTAGTGGCCAGGTTGTGACTTTGGGTGGGGTCTGGATCTGTGGGGACAATTAACAAGACACCATCTTTGTCTTCCTTTCACACTGCTTCAGGAGCTATGTTGCTGTTCCTAGTAAGGGTTTGTTTGAAGAAAGAGTTTTTCCACTTAGTGATAAATCACTAAAAAACTATGAATTAAAGACTATCTACGCTTCCTTCCAACTCTGAATTTCAATGGCTACTTGAAATTCTTACCATTTGTTTTGATTTTTAGTACTCTAGTTGTTGTGTTTGACTAGGCCTTAGCCCAGGTGTTGTGGTTTTCCGGACTCTTCTATAATATTTGGACCTCAGCTGCCTGCATAGGTCATGGCTTTGCTCCCTGACCCTTGGATGTGACTCCCTGATCTGGAGCTCCATGGATATTTGGTTAGTTCTGGTCAGTGCCCTGCTGCACCAGCCCCAGCCTCTATAAAATGATGGATTCCAGCTTTTGCTGTGCTTCTATACATTCCTAATTGATTCTTTATTATTCCTGAAGATTAGCAGAGCTATGAGGATAGAATAGAAAAGTCTGGGAATTCGATTAACACCCAGAAGATTGACAGGAGATGATGGTGAATCATCAGATCAGACAGAAGGGAGATGGGTTTAGAAGCAAGTAAAACAATAGACACATATGATCTGTGAACACTCACTGATCACTGTGGATGCACCGAGAGTCAATCTCGTCTAATCTTATCGCTTCTTACTTACCCTTCAGTGGTCATAAACATACTCTCAACCCTTCCTATAGAGAAAGAACTGCTCAAGGAGCTCATTTAAGTCAATGGCAGCCTGCTGAGCTCACCTGCATCCCTTCCTCACGTGCTGCCCCTAAGTCTCCTCCATGAGGACACTCCATACCTTGCACATGTCTTTTTGATGTCTACTGTGGGACTGCAGTGGTTAAGAATTTGACTACAAAAGGGGCTCGTTCCTTATCACAGCAAGGACGGTATTTACTAGTAGTTGGTGGTAGGGCCTACCCCTTATCTCTCACCTAGAATAGACATACTTGAGAAAAACATCTATGTATTACTCCATGCTAGATTATACAGATATGCTAGGTTTGGGAGAAAATTTGTTTTCTAGGTTGTATTTATTAGAGTATCTCCTAAACTTTTTCAAAAGAGACCCCCAAAATCTATCAATAAAAGAGAACTTTTTTCTCGCTTAACTAATAGTTCAAAATGAGTAGACAGGCTTTTCTCCACAAGGTCATTCACGGACTCAGGTGGGTAGTGCATTTGTACCCCATCTACTATAAATGCTATGGGACTTCCATTTGTGGGTCTAAGGCAATTATTCCAGTTACCTTTGTCTTTAGGGTCAGGGGTATCTCACCAGCCTTTGGGAGGGGGAAGGAGAACATGGAGGTCAAGCACCTTCACTTTAAAATTCACTGACAAAAATAAAATATATGAGCACTATATGGCAAATTATATGTGAAATACCATTTGAAGTACATGTGAAAATAAAATTGTGAATTAAAAGTTGAACATTATCTATTGTTTTACAGTTTACCCTTGAATAACATGGGTTTGAACTGTGTGGGACCACTTTTAAGTGGATTTTTTTCTATAGCAAATACCACAGTACTACACAAAATGGGGTTGGTTGAATCTTAATGTGGAACCGAGGATCCTGAGGAACCCTGGATAAGGAAAGTCGACTAGTGGATTTTCCACTGTCTGGAGGTTGGGTACCCCTAACCCTCAGCGTTGTTCAAGGGTCAACTGTACTTGTAGTTTAAAAGATAGGCAAAAGGCTATAGGCAAAAGGTATTAGTGGCACATTTTGAAATCTGGAATGCACAGTCATGCAGTCAACATTAAGCCAAGAATTTGAATGAGTCAAAGTAGCCTTGGCTAGTTGAGCTGGTTGTTTGCCTATTCATGTATGCTCCTTCTTTTACCATTCTTTTTTTCCGCCTTATTTTACCTCAAAAGTATGTCTTTAAAAAGAAAATTAATGTCAAAGGCTTTCAGTAGATTGCAGCGAGGGAACTGCTCTGCTACAAAATCCGGACCCAGAAGCAGGTTGTCTGGGAGCAGCTTAGCATCAGGTTCCCATGAATGTGCAGTTGTGTGACATGAGAGGGAGTGGCCCTCTTTCCAGCCACACCCCATTAAGCTTCTTTTGGTTATTAGTTTAATGAAAAGAGTTCCGCTTTTAATTTTCACTGTATGCGTATACCTGAAATTAATAATGGGAATAGAAATGTCCCACTCAAAGATCTAGTTTCAGCTATTTATTTATTTAAATTGAAGTATAGTTGCTGTACAACATTATATAAGTTACAGGTGTACAACATAGTGATTCACAATTTTTAAAGGTTATACTCCATTTATAGTTATTATAAAATATTGGCTATATTCCCCATGTTGTACAATATGTGCTTGTAGCTTATTTTATACCTAATAGTTTGGGCCTCTTACCTACTCCTATATTACCCTCCCCCTTCCCTCTTCCCACTGGTAACCACTAGTTTGTTCTCTGTATTTGTGAGTCTGCTTCCTTTTTGTTTTATTCACTAGTTTGTCATATTTTTCAGATTCCACATGTAAGTGATACCATACAGTATTTGTCTTTCTCTGTCTGACTTACTTGACTTAGCATAATGCCCGCCAAGTCCATCCATGTTACTGCAAATGGCAAAATTTTGGTTGCTTCCATATCTTGGTAATTGTAAATAATGCTGCTATGAACATTGGAGTGCATTTATCTTTTCGAATTAGTGTTTTGGTTCTTTTGGATATATACCCTGGAGTGGCACTGCTGGGTCATTTGGTAGTTCTATTTTTAGATTTTTGAGAAACCTCCATACTGTTTTCCACAGTGGCTGTACCAATTTACATCCCAGCAACAGTGTACAAGGTTCCCAGACCCCAAATACCCAAAATTTATTTTTAAAAATTAGCATGTATATATCTATTTTATGTTAGTTCATTGAGTAGCCTTTCCAAAAAACAACTGATTCATTGCACACATAAAACATGATAATTTTTGTACAGCACACGGGAGTAAGCTGGAGGTAATCTAGGGGTATTTATTTCAGGCTTGATGAAAAAAACCATAGTTATTTTAATATATATAAAATAAGTTCGATAAGCAAGTTAATATCCAAAGAATTAGGAAGATATTAACATACTACATTCTTATATCGCTTTCAAATAAAAGCTTTTCATGAGTTTTTATTCATAATCACAAACTTTTTATAATAGATGTTGTTTGAAATGACTACATACAATTTCTAATCAGTAATTCTCATTTGGATTTCTTAAAATTCTAAGTAGCCACCCTTGATGTTCAGGCCAGGAGGTGATTAAAAATGTGACATCATTTATTAAAAGCATAACAATTTACAACAACTGGAAATAATTTTAAAAATACAAAACTCTATTTTTTATTGATAAAGGTAATGTTGAAATTTGTCACTACACAAATGGATTTCAAATTCAATAATACTTTTTAAAACTTAAGTAAAATACTTTATATCTGACTTTATTGATATACAACTAATATACAGTAAACTACACATATGTGAACAGTTTAATGTTATATATATGTATATACCAATGAAGCCATCACCCCTATCAAGAAAATGAGCATATCAATCACATACAAACCCTGTTCATATGCCTTTATACTCCATCCCCGTCTTTCCTTCCTCTATGTCCTCAGATTACCACTAATTTGTTTTCTCTCACTATAGATTAGTTTGCATTTTCTAGAATTTTCTATGTGAAATCATACTCTTTCACTGAGCATAATTATGGAGAAATGGCTAAATCATATGGTAGGTGTATGCTTAAACTGACAGTTGGTCGTACCGTTTTACACTTCTACCAGCAGTGTATGAGAGTTCAAGTTCCTTCACACATCCTACCTAATATCTGGTATGGTAAGTCTTTTTAATTGTAATTATTCTAATAGGTGTGTAATATTTTTTCTTTGTAGTTTTAATTTGCATTTCCTCAATTGTACTGAGAATATTTTCTTGTATTTATTTGGCATTCATATATCTTCTTTGCTGAAGTTTCAGTTCAAATGCTGTGCTCATTTTTATTGGACTCTTGGTTTGCTTATTATCGAGGTATACGAGATCTATATATATATTCTGGATATAAGTCATTTGCTGGGTATGTGTTTTGACAATATTGTCTCCCAGTTTGTGACTTGCCTTTTCATTTTCTTTATAGTACTCATTGAATTTTTAGTTAAAAATCTTTTCATAAGGAAAGTGCCAGACCCAGATGTCTTCACTACAAAATAGAGTTAATAATGTATATAGAATGGGCTTCCCTGGTGGTGCAGTGTTTGAGAGTCTGCCTGCCGATGTAGGGGACACGGGTTCGTGCCCTGGTCCGGGAAGATCCCACATGCCGCATAGCGGCTGGGCCTGTGAGCCATGGCCGCTGAGCCTGCGCGTCCAGAGCCTGTGCTCTGCAACGGGAGAGGCCACAACAGTGAGAGGCCCGCATACCACAAACAAAAACAAAAACAAACAAAGAAAAAAATAATGTATATAGAAGTAAAATATATGAAAACAAAGAAACAAAGACTGAGGGAGGGGAAGAGGAAGAATTCTGTTGTAAAGGCCTTACGATATACATGAAATAGAATGATATTACTTGAAGGTATCCTGTCATAAATGTTCTAACAACACCAATTAAAAGGCAAATATTGTCCTATTGGATTTTTTCAAAAGCTGACATTATGCTATGTATAAAATATTCATTTAAAATAAAATATACATATATGTTAAAAGTAAACGTTTGGAAAAAGAAATTCCAAGCTTATACAAATCAATAGAAAGCTGGAATGGCTATATTCTTATGAAAAATATAGATTTCAGAGCAAAGAATATTACATGGGATAAAGACAGTCATTTCTTGATAATAAAGGGGTTAATTCATAAAAAATTCATAACAAATCTAAGTATTTGTGCACATAACAGAGCTTTTAAATATATGAAGCAAAACCTGATAGAACTGAAAAGTAAAATGGACAAATTCACAATTGCAATCAGATATTTCAACACTCGTCTTTCAATAATTGATGGAACAAGTAGACAGAACGTCACTAGCGATACAGAAGATTTGAAGAACAATGTAAACAACTTGACATAATTGACATTTATAGGACCCCCCCCACCCCATAAAACAGCAAGAAATCTTTTCAAGTGAAAATGGAATATTTATGAAGACAGATAACTTTCTGGGCCATAATACAGGTCTCAATAAATTTTAAGTAATTTAAATATGTTCTTTGAACAAAATGAAATTAGTAATCAACAACAGAGTGATATCTGGAAAATCCGTAAATATTCAAAAACTAAATAACTTACCTCTAAATAACACATGGGTCAATGAAGAAATCACAAAAGAAATTAGAAAGTATGCCCAATTAGTTATAGAGCAGAAACTAACCACCATTGTAAAGCAATTATACTCCAATAAAGATGTTAAAAAAGTATGTCAAATTGAATGAAAATGAAAGCACAGCATATCAAAATTTGTGGGGTGCAGCTTAAACAGTGCTTAGAAAATTGTAAATATTTTATATTAATTATACACATATTAGAAAAGGTAAAAAGCTTCAAATCAATGACCTTAACTTTCACTTAAAAAAAATCTAAAAAAATGGAGGACCCAGGACCCAGCCCTGCACCTCAGTACACCAGCCCTATCCGTGGGACCCCCAGGACCCTACAGCCAGAGACTCTGGGACTTGGCTCCACCTACCAGTGGGCCGCACTAACCCTGGGACCAGCCTTACCCACTAGTGGGTAGGCACCAGCCCAGAATCCCCTGGCAGTCAAAGGTACAAACTTCCAGGTATAAGATAAATAAGTACTAGGTATGTAATATAAAACATGATAAATATAATTAACCCTGCTCTGTGTTATATATGAAAAGTGTTGAGAGTAATTCCTAAGAGTTCTCATCACTAGAAAAGATTTTTTTCCTATTTCATTAATTTTATATCTATATGAGATGATGGATTATTGTGATAATCATTTTATGATGTATGTAAGTCAAATTATTATCTGTATACCTTAAAATTATACAGTGCTATATGTCAATTAAATATCAATAAAACTGAAAAAAAACGAGCAAATTAGATGCAACAAAAGTAAGAGAAATGACAAGTAATAATGATAGAAATATAATAAGTAATAATAAAGATAAGATATAAAATTAAACAATAATTATAGATAATTTTAAAGATAAGAGCAGATATAAAGCAAAACAATAAAGTCAATAAAACCAAAATATCAATCCTGAAGACAGTCGATTGAATTGATTAACCTCTAGTCACACTGATCAGGAAAATAAAAAGTAGACTCAAATCACCAATATCAGGAAAAAGAGGAAATTCTACAGACTTTGAGAGGAAAATAAGAAATATTTATGGACAACTTTATGCTAATAAATATTAAAACATATGAAATTATCAAATTCCTTAAAGACACAAACTACCGACTACCAAAATTAACCCAAGAAAAAAAATTAACCTCAGTAGCCCTAATTGAACTGTAGTTTAAAATCTTCTCACAAAGAAAATGCCAGGCCCAGAGGTCTTCACTGCAGAATTCTACCAAACATTTAAAGAAGAAATAACATAAATTGTACTCTAATTCTTTTAGAAAATTGAAGAAGAGTGGATACTTTCAACTCATTTTTTTGGGACCACGTTACCCTGATACCAAAAACAGATAAAGATATTTCAAGACATAAAAGCTGTACATCAATATCCCTCATGAATATAGAAGCAGAAATTCTAAACCAAAGTTTAGCAGAGAGGCAAACAATGTATAAAAAGAATAATACATCATGACCAAGTGGGGTTTATCTGGAAAATGCAAGTTCAACATTTGAAAATCAACAGCAAGTTAATATTATATTAATATATTAACAGAATAAGGAAAATTTTATGATTTTCTAAATAGATGCAGAAAAAGCATATGACACAGTTAAATGTTCATTTATGATGAAACCCCTTGAAATGCTAGGAAAAGAATAAAACTCCTTCAGTCTCATAACGGGCATTTATGAAAAACCTGGAGAATAAAATCTTCTAGCAGCAGCCTACAAACCCTTGCTGGCTTCAGAGCCAGATGTCTGGTTGGTAGAGAATTTCTTCAGTATTATTCAGTAGGTCGCTGGACCATCAGAAGTGCCACCCAGCTTATGATGATCTCCAAGGAAATCAAAGTAAGACTGCTTACAGCTGGAGGTCATTGGCCATAGGTCTTGTCTTCTGCAGGGCTTACTTGGCGCCCCAGTGCACAGAGACTCAGCATCTCCAAGCCCCTGTGTGACCCTGTCAAGTCACACCAGTGGGTGTGGTCCATTACTGGGAAGATTGACTCCTAGAATGCAGGCTCCTTGTAATTGAGGACATGCCTACACCCTTATCCGTGCTGTCTCACGATGTCAAGCATGGCAGCTTGACGTAGCCTTTAACCTGTATTTCCTTAATACATAATTATATTTGGTGCAGTAAAAGTGAGAAGTTAGGGCTTCCCTGGTGGCGCAAGTGGTTGAGAGTCCGCCTGCCGATGCAGGGGACGCGGGTTCGTGCCCCGGTCTGGGAAGATCCCACATGCCGCGGAGCGGCTGGGCCCGTGAGCCATGGCCGCTGAGCCTGCGCGTCCGGAGCCTGTGCTCCGCAACGGGAGAGGCCACGACAGTGAGAGGCCCGCGTACCACACACACAAAAAAAAGTGAGAAGTTACTGTTAAAATTGTTTTCTTTCCCACCAACACAACAGTCCCTCCTGACAACTCTTGTGTTTACTAGGGCTATAGCCTTCTGGGAGGTTAGGGAGGAGTAAATAAGGAATATCTTGGAAAGAGGTTGAAATCACCAATTCCTCACTGAAAATAAATTACACTGTTGAAAGAAAACCCATAATTCCATCTCCCCTCTAATCATTGTTCTTTGGTTACTACTAAATTGTTTGTTTGATTCTTACAATAAAATGTGTGTATTTTTTCATCTAAACCGTTTAAAAACCTAGATGATCATGAAAATTTTTGTATGCTTGAGAAGCGCCTCTTCCTATGATGTGTGTGTGTGAACTTTGGATAAACAACACTATGACTGTAAAACATTGTCAGATGACTTTGCAGATTGACTTGATTTTCACTTTTCATCTGGCTGTTTTCAGTACCACGAAGACTCTGCTTTTATTTCAGAACGAATTCCACTTAGTGACCCTTCAGCAAGCATGCTCTGACCTTTCATAATCACAGCCAAATATGTTTTTAGCTCATTATCTGCTACACTTTATAGTGCCACAGGCTACATGAAGTGACCTTCACATAGAAACTGAGTTTAGAAAGGTGCACAGGTAGCATACAGTCAATGTAATATAAAAATATATATTTATATATTATATAAATATTATATATAAATATAACATTTATTAACATATAAATATGTACATATTTATATATTTACATGTTAATATTTATATATATATAATATGTATTCACATACACACAAATATATGTAAAATGTATTTTTAATATGTTGAACTAATTAAAAATGGAAACTGGATTTTAAGAAACTTTCAATAAATAAATACTCTTCCTTTTTCTACCCCCAAACCTCGGGGGATCCTATTGTATGATTTTAAGAGAAAAGTATATCCTAGAAATTTGAGCTTACATTTCACACACCAGACACAGACACACACACATCCCTTTATGTGGGATTAAAAACACAACCTCAGAAGTTTCCTATTTAAAAAAAAAAAAAAAAAGATTCCCTAACTGACTACTATTGTTCATCCCCTCCAGGACTGACCTCCCAGGTTGAGAAAACAAAGCCTGGAAAGAAGTCCAAATAATCTACATTAAATTAAATCCTTACATACTTGAGGAAGGAGCTTGAGATGAGGGAACAAATTAACATATAACTTCATCTCCAGATGTGCCCTCTCTTGCATTTTTAAATCTACACAGGACCAGTTACCTAATCTTAAAAAGGCTGTTTATATTAAGAGCTACTAAATTATATTTCTTGTAGCTTTTCTTAAATTTAGTTTGCTCTTTAAAATAAGTTCAGTGATATTTAACACAGATCAGGCAATATTATAATTGGAGTCCTAATTAATGTTTTAAAAGTTGAGACCAAATATTCAACAGCAGCAGCAGGCACCAATAATTCTTGGAGTCCGCAGATACGTCCCGAGCAATCTCCACGTTGCATTTCTCTTGGACTGTGGAGACAAGTGGCAAAAGTAGTTGAAAGTAAATGAGCTGTTCTTTCAATTTAATTCAAGATGTTTTCAGTAGTCTAAATAAAGGGCTTTAGAAACTGTTATTTTTTCTTCTGATCTTTATAATGCCCCTTGAATTGAAAGCTAAGCGGGCACTTTAATTGTGGGCAGGCCAAAGCTGTGTATTCACAGACTGGAATGAATGCTAATTTGTCAGCCAGGCGAAATTATGCATGTCCTTCTATCTTCCAATTTCCCATGACTGTTCACAGTTGGAGGTTGCTTTTCTATCCCTGGTTTCACTGCCTTCTCTAGAAATCTTTGCAACTGAAATCACTGAGGTGCTTCCTGTTAGCAAGAACTCAACCTCTCTTTTTCCCCCCACCCTGAAGCTTCTGCCTTCTATGAAAATATCTGTGAATGCTGTACATGAAGGACACTGTGGATACTTCCAAAATTAACTGTTTTGAAATTAAAGTAAAACTTATTTCCAAAGGCAAACAAAAGAGGAAATAAACCATTTAGTAACCTACAATGAGCAATACTGCAGATCCTTATTTGTTCTGGGAAAGGGTGAAGGGATCTTATTTGAAATTTATCATAACTTTATAACAAACTTGTGTGGAATTTTATTCTGAAAGAGAAGATTTTTAATAGGTTGCCATTTTGTATATGGTTGGAGAAAAACTTTACCTTTGCAAAGCAAAAGTAAATAGTGAGTAAAATAGTACAGACCAGTAATTGTTGAATGATATTCCAGGAGCCCCAAGAGCCAGTGAATTAGATGAGAGAACCCCAAGCAATGGACTCACCCACAGTCAACCAGAGGAGCCCCACCTTGGACTGATTTAAACCTTGTTGGATTCCTAAAGTAATCTAACTGCTGCTATAAAAACAAAGTTTTGAAAACCGCTGAATTCAACATAAAGGTTATATAAAAAGAATGGTTGATGCACATACATTAATGTGCAGGCAGTTCTGAGCCTTCCAGCAAGATATCCAGTGTTTCTTGAGGATGAGGGTCCTGCTTTGTTTATTTTGTTGTTGCTTACTCTGCAGTGCAGTGGCACCTCCAGAAATGCTTTTATCCAATGTATCAACTATGTGTGTTGACCTTAGCCAATGTCTTTCTAGTAAAAAAGCTGTCAAGATTTCTAGCAAGGCCCTTTCACTGTTTGATCCTTCAGCAGTCCCCCATCACTGGATGGATTCAGAACATAGAAAGCAGCATGAAGCCCCAGGACTCAGGTCCCCAGGTTATGCCTGATTGGACAGGAATCACCCCTGGAAACAAAGATCTCCTTCTCTAGTACTGTGATTTCTAGAAACAATAATTGTTTAGAGATAGAAAACAAGGAAATCCAGAGTGAATACATTTATGGGGATTTGTAGGGATCCACTATTGTGAGGACTTGAAGATTCTTTTGACTGAGGATGTGGTTATATATCAAATCAAAATGTAACTGCAATGACCATCTCCCTCTCTCTCTCTCCCCCCCTCCCCCTCCCTTGCTCGCTCCCACTCTCGCGCTCTCATGCACATTTTGCCAGAGCCTTGAAGATTTTACCTCTGTTACCCAGATTTTCAGTTTTGGCTCTCAAGGAGTTAATTTATTAGTTAGGTACTGCTCTTGCATTTTGGATTTAATATCGTCAGGGGATAAAAGATTTTGGATGTACAAAACAGACCTGACCAAAATAAGAAATATAACTTTATTTTCCTACTCACACATTTTTAAACTGTGTATTAAGTATCATGTACATTATTAATTTAAAAATAAAACATTCAGACTGTAGTAATATAAAAAGAAAATTGCATACAGCCGTTGATCTTGTATGTTCCTTGGATGGTACAGGGGTTGGCAAACTATGGGCCACATTTGGTCCACAGCACATTATATAGCTTGTCAGCTAGGAATGGTTTCTGCATTTCTAAATGTTTGGGAAAAAATAAAAGAAAAATCGTATTTCATTACACCTGAAAATTATATGAAATTCAAATTTAGCATTTATAAATAAAGTTTTATTGGAACATTTGGGTATTGCCTATATGTCTGCTCTCACACTATAATGAAAGTTGGTTAGTTGCAACCAAGACCATATGGCTTGCAAAGCCTAAAATATTTACTACTAGTCCTTTACAGAAAACAGCTGCCAAACCCTGGAATAACGGACGCCTTTATTTATAGCTGACTCTCCATCTTAATTTGGCATCATTCACTCTTTTCTCTGTTGTCTCTTTCTAACTTCTTGATACAATTGTCAATTATCTTTCTCCTTAGACATGATTTCCCTGAGTTCACTCATGTTAACTCTTCTGGTTCTGTCATTTAAAGAAAAGTGTGAAGAAAAAGAGGGAAAGAATACCAGGTTCCCTGTACTTTGGAGGGACACAGAATCAGAGCTGAGATTTCAAGGTATACCCTTGAAATTTAGAGATTTTAGAGATTTTAGAGATTTAGACACTCTCCATCAGATTTGGGCTATCCTAACATTTTCTGTTTTTCCCTTCTCTGGAAAAAGTGAAACATTTTCTCTCCTTCTGTTTCATAACCCATGCCTAATAACTTGTCAATTGGTCTATAGTTTTGTTTGTTTCAGAGAAGTCCAAAGTTACACCTTGCAGGATATTTAGAGAAGAAAATAACAATCTGGCAGTCACTTAGGAGGTCCCTTAGGGTGCATAGTGATCCGTCATTTTTGTTTCTTTGTGGTTTAAGATACAGTTTTACCAACAAGAATTTACTGTATAGCATAAGGAATTGTATTCAATGTCTTGTAATAAACTATAATGAAAAAGAATTGGAAAAAATATATATATACACACACACATATATGTATAATCGAATCACTTTGCTCTACACCTGAAACTAACACAATATTGTCAATCAACTATACTTCAATTTAAAAAAATTAAAAAGATACAGTGTAGCCATTTGATATAGGACTGCTTACTAACCTACCATTTTCTAGCAGGTATTTTAGTGTATGATAAAAGTAATGCTTGATTAAAATGAACCTTGTTTCCTAGAGAAATCAACATGGCACAGCATTTTTGCTATTTGTAAGCTCCCTTTGAAACCATAACACAGTAAAACTGGGAATAAGAAGTACTATGGCCACACTGTACAGCATCTTCCTTAGGTGTTTCAGCCTCAGGAACAGTTTTGGAGCTGTGAAAACACTTCTTTAAGTGCTTTGAATTTAAATTTGTGCAATGTGTTAATTATTACTCTATTTATAGAATGTTTCTTGGCTCACATACATTTTGAAGAAAAAGATAAACTCATTGTATGGTATTTTTAAATGTACTGAATCCTGAATAAATGTTAGATAGTGCATCAATTTTTATAGCACAACTAGCTATTTTAAAGCACAACTAATACCTATTATTTTTCTTAAATGTGTTAATATTCCCAAACTTTATAAATGTATCTTTCACTACTGTTTAAAGGATTGTAGTAAAAAAAACCAAACAAACCCAAGGTCCAATGCAAATAAGATATTTGTGATGGCGAAGGATTAATTAGCAAAGTACTTTATAGCAGCCTCCACTACTGACATTACATTACATGTTTGTTTCTTGTCTGTCTTCCTCATTTAATATTTCTCATTAGTGGGAGCTTCAGCCTATTCACCGTGTTCCCATCACCTAGAGTCATGCTTGATACATAGTAGGTGCCCAATAAATATTTATTGAATGAGGGAACTGTGAGGCATTAGTCTGCAAAATTAACATACAATGGATGATATGAATTCTCTGCATAAATTACTTTAAATGTCTTTATAATTCCAAGTTGAAAAAAAGACAAGAAAATCAAAGCCCATTTTGACAAGAGGAAGCTGTAGCTTTACTGGTGATAGTAACAATGGAACAAAGGACATGTTTACACAGAAGTCAGGAAAAGGGAGTATACAGGTAAGAATTTGTCAATGTTTTATTTGCCTTCAGGGAAGAGATGCTTTGAACAGAGGACTTGAGTAAATAGACCACACCCCCCCTTACCAGTAGACTTGGACTTAATTGACCAGTCTCCATGACGTCTCTACAAATAAATAAATCATATTCTATTTAACTATATATGAGTTTGGTAAGAGTCTCCTGAAACTGACCACCTTTGAGCATGGTGCTTTGATTGTTGCCATTTTGCTAAACTGTGACGTCTTGCCAGAGGCTAATCAGCTTTCTCAGGTTAGAGTTCTATTTTGCTACCCTCTAATCTTCCAGAGGACAGAGATCCCTACAGTATCAGAGTTTAGTATGTTATTGATATTATCTTAGTAAGATTAAGGTAGGTTATGCTGGGGTAACTAAGAAACAAAAACTACAAAACTATGCCAAACACTCTCCTTTCATTATTGCATTATCTCAGACGTGGGTTTTTCTCTGTAGGAAGGCTTTTAGATAAGAATTCAATTTTTTATACATATAGTGTTCTATACTACTATTTCTTCTTCAGTGAACTTCTAATTTTTATCTTTCAAGGTCTGTCCACTTCTTATATTTTCAAATTTATAGGCATAAAGATATTCATAATATTCCTTTACTAGTAGCCTTCAATGTAGGAAGTATAGCCAGTACTCCCCATTCTTTCCATGTACTGCTAATTTGTCCTTTTTTTCTTAACCAGTGGCTAGATATTTATCAATTTTATTGATATTTTTAAAGAACCAACCTTTGTTTTCATAAATTTTTCTCTTTCTGCTTTATATTTTATGGACTTAACATTATCCTTATTATTTTCTTCTACTTGGTTGTGTTTAATTTTCTCTACATTTTTTAGTTTAAGTGGAAGCTAAGATCATTTATTTGACACATTTTTTCTTTTCTAGTACAAACACTTAATATTATGAATTTCCCTTGAAGTACTGTTCTTGATGTGAGCAAAAAATGTTGGTGTTTTCATTTTGATACCATTCAAAATATTTTCTAATTTTCATTGTGATACACTTTTTGACTTGAGGATTATTTAGTAGTATATTTTAAAATTCCTAAATGTATTGCTATATTGTGTGTGTGTGTATATAAATATATAATGAAAATATATCCTTTTATTAATCTTAACATACTCATTAATTTCTAGTTTAAGTTTATTGTGGCCAGATAGCATCATATGTATGATTTTGATCCCTTTAAATATATTCAGATTTTCTTTATGGACCAAAATATACTCTTCCTTGGTCAGCATTCTCTGAACTTGAAAAACGTGACGTGTAGGTTTTATTGTTCTTGTTAGAAAGTTCTATATGTCAATTAGACCAAGTTGGTTGAGAGTATATTTAAGTCTTCTACATCCTTATTGAATTTTTTGTCTATTTTCTGTATCATTTTATCCATTACTGAAAGAAAAAAGTTGAAATCAGCATGCTCTCCAGCTCTAACTGTACTTTTGTCTATTTCTCTTTTGGTTTTAGTTTCATGCATTTTTAACATCTGTTATTAGGTGCAGACATATTTAGGGTTGTTATGTCTTCTTGATTTATTCCTCTATCATTAGGAGATGACATCCTTTTCTTTGGTAATATTGCTTATCTCTGGTAATATTTCTTATTCCTAAGCTTTTTTGAATTAACTTTTGCATGGTGTGTATTTCTGCATCCTTTTACTTTTAACGTATTTGTATCTGTATACTTATATGGGTTTCATGCAGACTACATATAGTATCCAATCTGACAATATCTTTTTTTTATTAATTTTTATTGGAGTATAGTTGATTTACAA
>NW_020172775.1:486870-498505 GCF_003031525.2 Neophocaena asiaeorientalis asiaeorientalis | reverse complement strand
TATAAACTGGTAACAGCCAGTAGTGAGAACATAATGGAGGTAGGTTTAATGGTAAAAAATTGAGCTACCATGTGATCTGGTAGGCCCTCTGATGCACCTATCACCTGAGTGGAGCAGAATGGAAAAGACACAGGCTGGCAATCATTTAACATAGCCGAGACTTGGAAGAAACCAAAATGTCCATCAGCAGAAAAATGCACAACGAATAAGTTGTCCATGTACACATGGAATGTTAACTATGAAACAGTGCCGTTTGCACCGCCATAGAAGGACCTACAGATAAACACCAAATTTGAAGTAAGGAAGAAACCGAAAAACAGATACCCTATGATATCACTTATAGGTGTTACCTAAAAGTTGATACCCATGAAATTATTTCCAAGAGAAGGACACACATGGATTCAGAAAACCAAATTATGTTTAACTAAATGGAAAAGTGTAAGGTACGGGTGAATTAGGATATGGGGGTTAACAGACGTGTACTAATACATATGAAATATATATCACAAAATACCTTTGCAATACCAAGAGAGGTCTAGGCAACACTCTGTAATAACCTACACGGGAAAGGATCCAAAGATGGATAGATCGATACATAGATATAATGAATCAGATTCTGTACACCTAAAACATTTTAATCAAACTTGCTCTGATAATAAATTTAAAAAACAAACAATAGTAAGGAGATATAAGCTCCTGGGGGTTTGCCCTGGCACATTCCACTCTAACTAGCAGCCTACTAACACGATTTCCAGGAAAGCTCTGTTGCCCAAAAACCCAGAGTTGGAAATGGAGAAATGCTGCCGCCTTGTGGCCGTTTCCCGCAAGAGCGACTTTAAACCCACAGCGGACGGTCACTTAACATTCACAAGGACTCAGGGCTGTAAAGCACATCTGCCCTCAAAAAAATGTCCTGAGAGAGAGGGGGGGGAATGGCGAAAGAGTAAGACACACAGATCACCTTCCTCCCCACAGATACACCAGAAATACATCTACACGTGGAACAACTCCTACAGAACACCCACTGAACGCTGGCAGAAGACCTCAGACTTCCCAAAAGGCAAGAAACCCTCCACGTACCTGGGTAGGGCAAACGAATAAACAGAGACAAAAGAATAGGGACGGGACCTGCACCAGTGGGAGGGAGCCGTGAAGGAGGGAAGGTTTCCACACACTAGGAAGCCCCTTCGCGGGCGGACACTGCGGGTGGCAGAGGGGGAAGCTTCGGAGCTGTGGAGGAGAGCACAGCAACAGGGGTGCAGAGGTCAAAGCAGGGAGATTCCCGCACAGAGGATCGGGGCCGACCGGCTAAAATATTTGCAAATGAAGCAACTGACAAAGGATTAATCTCCAAAATTTACAAGCAGCTGATGCAGCTCAATAACAAAAAAACAAACAACCCAATGCAGAAATGGGCAGAAGACCTATATAGACGTTTCCCCAAAGAAGATATACAGATTGCCAACAAACACATGAAAGGATGCTCAACATCATTAATCATTAGAGAAATGCAAATCAAAACTACAGTGAGGTATCATCTCACATGTATGGACTTAAAGTCTGTCATACAGTGTGAAGTAAGTCACAAAGAGAAAGACAAATACCATATGCTAACACATATATATGGAATCTAAGAAATAAAAATGTCATGAAGAACCTAGGGGTAAGACGGGAATAAAAACACAGACCTACTAGAGAATGCACTTGAGGATATGAGACATGCCACTGTCTCACTTTGTGTCTCTAAGCAATTATACTCCAATAAAGATGTAAAAAAAATGTCCAAAAATGTCCTGAGGTAGGGAATGGCCAAAAAAATTCACAACTGGCAAATTTTTCAAAAAGATTATATGAAGAGGTAACTTTTACACACTCTTTTTTTTAAAAAAGGGAAATGGATAAAAGCTCAACATCAGGAATTATTAGACTCATGCAAATCTAATCTACGAAAAGGTTTCAACTCACATCAGTTGAATGGCCATCAGCAAAATGTCTACAAACAATAAATGCTGAAGGGGTTTTAGAGAACTGTGTACCCTCTAGATGCTGGCGAGATGTAAAGTGGTAAGAGCCAGTAATGAGAACAGAAAGGAGCTGCATTTAAAAGTAAAAACTGAGATGCCATTCGATCCAGCACGCCCACCACTGGGCCTATCACCTAAGAGCCGAATCGAGGAGACACAGGCTGACAAGCCTGTACTGCAGCACTATTCAGGATAGCGAAGATATGGAAGCAGCCAAAATGTCAATCAACAGATGAATGGACAAAGAAGTGGTCCATGTACCTCATGGAAGATTAGCTTTCGAAAAAAATGAACAATGCTGTTTTCATGACTACAGGTGAGCCTAGAAATAATCATATTACGTTAAGTCAAAAGTGTATGATATATATCCGGTGATGTAAGTTATAGATGTTATCTTAAGATTCCTACCAATGAACACATTTCCAAAAGAAAAGACAATCAGAGACGTATAAAACAAATTAATGAAAAAAAAAAAACAAATTAATGGCTAAACAAAATGAAAGGTGGGAGGATGGATAAATTAGGATTATGGGGTTAACATACATACACTAATGTATGTTATATGTATATAAACATATAACATATAAAATATATAAATTATATAATCACTAATACGCATAAATTATATAATCACCAAACACCTACCAAATACCAAGGGAGGTCTACTCAACACTCTGTAATAACCTAATGGTAACAGGATCCAAAGATGAACAGATATATGTATGAAAAATTGCTCAGAATCCGTACACCCAGACAATCACAACACTCTAATAAAATTTTATCCGATAAAAATCATAAAATAAATTTAAAAAACAAACATAAGTAGGAGACATAAGCTTTTGGGAGTTTGTCCTGGAACATTCCACTACAATTTGCAACCTAGGAACACAACTTCCAGGAAGGCTCTCCTGCCCTTCTAACCAAAGTTGGGAATGTAGAAATCTGCTGCCTTGCGGCCAATTCCCACAACAGCAGCTTTAATCCCAGTGCTATTGGTCACTTAATATTCACAAGGACTGCAGGGCTTTAAATGACTCCTGCCCTCAAAAAATATCCTGCGTCAGGAATGGACATTAATATGCAAAACAGTAGAAAATCTGGAGAAGACAATTTCAAGAGGTGTTTTCACAGTGGTTTTTTTTTTTTTTTTAAAGAACATGAAAAAATGTTCAAAATCAAGAATTATTAGGGACATGCAAATTTAAACTACAAAAAGGTATCACCTCACAATAGTCTGAATGGCCATCAGAAAAAAGTGTCTGCAAACAATAAATGCTGAATGGGTTTCCGAGAATGGATACCCTCCTATGCTGTTGCTGGGATGTAAACTGGTAACAGCCACTAATCAGAACAGAATGAAGGTGCCTTTAAAAGGTAACAATTCAGCTGCTATGTGATCCTGCCAAACCACTAATGGGCCTGTAACCCGAGAACACCAGAATTCAGAAAGACACAGGTACCCAAAAGTGCTCTTCAACGATACTTACAATAGGCAGACATGGATGCAAGCAAAATGTCCATGTACAGATGAATGGGCAAAGAAGAAGTGGTACATGTACACAATCGAATATTAGCCATGGAAAAGATGAAACAATGTCTTTTGCAGCACCACTGATGAACCTAGGGGTAATCATACTACGTAAAGTAAGTCACAAAAAGAAAGACAAGTATCCGATGATATCATTTACCGGTGTTATCTAAAAACTGATACCCACGAACATATTTCCACAGAGAAAGACCCATACAGACTTTGAAAAAGGTGAAAGAATGGAAAAATTAGGATGTTGGGGTTAACATGCATTTAATAATTCATATAAAATATATAATCAAGAAGGACCTACTGCATGCCAAGGGAGGTCTACTTAACACTCTGTAATGACCAACATGGGAAAGAATCTAAACCTGATTAGATATATGTATACGTATGAATGAACCACATTCTGTACACCTAGAACAAACACAACGTTGTAATCAAATTTACTCTGATAAGAAATAAAAATTAAACAAGAAGTTATGTGACACAAGATTTGGGGTATTTGTCCTGGCACTTTACACTCTAATTTACAACCTAGGAACAGGAGTTCCAGGAAGCCTCTGTTTTCCCTAGCAATCAAGTTGAGTATGAAGAAATTCCGCTGCCTTGTTGCCCCTTCCTGAAACCGCAACTTTAAAAACAATGCCTATGGGTAGATAATATTCACAAGGACTGTTAGGCTGTAACTGACACCCACAATCAGGAAATGTCCAGGGGTAGGTAAGCAAAATAAATTCTAAAGGAACAGACTTTCAAGATCCTATTTCAATAGGTAAATTTTACACTGTTTAAAAGAAAAGCACTTGAAAAGATGCTCTAATTCCTGTATTATTAGCGTCATGGAAATCAAAACTACAATGAGGGATCACTCCACATGAGTAAGAACAGCCATCATCGAAATGTCTACAAACAATAAATGCTTGAGAGGTTGTAGAAAAAAGGGAACCCTCCTATGCTGTTGTTGGGATCTAAGGTGGTAATAGCCACTATAAATAACAGTATGGAGGTGCCTTTACAAGGTAAAATTAGAGCTACCATATGATCCAGGAGTCCCACTCCCAGGCATATAACAGGAGAAAACCAGAATTGGAAAACACACATGCACCCATATGTGTACCGCAGCACAATTTACAATGTCTGTCATGGAAGTAACCCAAATATCCATCAGCAGATGGATGGATAAAGAAGCGGTACATGTTCACAGTGAAATATTACTCAGAAATGAAAAAGAATGAAGGAATGCCATTTGCAGCATCATAGATGGACCTAGAGATACATTCTAAGTGAAGTAAGTCAGAAAGGGAAAGTCAAATATCATATGATACTACTTATACCTGAAATTTAAAAATTGATACCAATGAACTAATTTACAAGAGACAAACAGGGACTTTCCAGGTGGTCCAATGGTTAAGAATCCGAGCTTCCACTTCACGGGGCATGGGTTCAATCCCTGGTGTTGGGAGAACTAATATCACGCATGTTTCACAGTAGAGCAAAAAAAATGAAATAAAAGAGAGATAAACAGACTCACAGACTTAGAAAACAAACTTATGGTTACCCAATGAGAAAGGTGAGTGAAAGGAATAAATCAGGAGGCTGGGAAAAATATTTACACACTAATACATGTAAAGTAGATAATCAACAAGGACCTACTGTATAACAAAGGGAAGTCTACTCAACACTCTCTAATAACCTATATGGGAAAAGTACCTGAAGATGAATAGACATATGAATATACATAACTGAACAAGATTCTGTACGCCTACCACAAACAGAATATTTTAAATCAACTTTACTCCAATAAAAAAGAAAAATTAAATTAAGACAAAAACAAGAAGTAACAAAACAGAAGATTTCGGGTGTCTGTTATGCCACAGCCCACACTAATTTACAATTCAGAAGCCCATCTTCCACAGTGGCTCTGGTTACCCAAGTAACCAGAGAGGGGCATGAAGGAAATCCTACCACCTGTGCCCATTTCCACAACAGCAACTTTAAAACGTGTGCTTATGGGCACTTAATATTCACAAGGACTGCCAGGGTGTAAATGACACCTGCTCTTAACAAACGTCCTGTGGTAGTTATTGAACAAAAATTCAAAATAGTTAGACTTTCAAAAACCCAATGTTAACTGTAACGTTTTCTCACAGTGTTTAAAAAAAAACATGCAAAGATGCTCAACATCTCGAATTATTAGACACATGCAAATCAAAACTACAACAAGGTGTCACCTTGCACAGTCAAAATGGCCATCATCAAAAAGTTTACAAACCATAAATGCTGGAGAGGACATGGAGAGAAGGGGACCCTCCTATGCTGTTGGTGAGATGTAAGCTGGTAACAGCCACTATAATGCACGTATGGAGATTCCTTTAAAAAGTAAAAATAGAGCTACCATATCATCCAGCAATCCTACTTCTGGGCGTACATCTGCAGAAAGCCAGAATTCAAAAAGACAAATGCACCCAAACCCCAACATGCACTGCAGCACTATTTACAATAGCCAAGACATGGAGGCAACCAAAATGTCCATCAACAGATGAATGGATGATGAATAAGTGGTCCATGTACACAATCAAATATTACTCAGAAATGAAAAAGCATGACCATCTCTAAGTCCATTCCTGTTGCTGCAAATGGCGTTATTTCATTCTAAGTGAAGTAAGTCAGATAGAAAAAGACAAATATCATATGATATCACTTATAGTGGAGTCTAAAAAATGATAGAAATGAACAAATTTATAAAACAGAAACAAACCAACAGACTTCAGATATCCTTCAGGGAGAAAAATTTTTAAATCTGTTACCAATCATTAAATGTCAACCTGAAAAATTTAAGCAATAAATAACATTGTAAAGGTATTAATTCTCCCCAAATTAACCTATACCAGGCACTAGCAAACTCAACCTGGAGATCACATCCAGCCTATCACCTTCTTTTGTAAATTAAATTTAATGAATGACCCACAAGAAAACCCATAATAAGATGTCACGTCACACCTCTCAACGTGGCTATTATTCCAAAGTCTATAAATACGAAATGTTGTTCATGACATGGAGAAGGGAATCCTAGTACACTGTTGGTGGGATTATAAATTGGTACACCCACTATGAAAAGAATATTGAGGTCATGAAAAAAGCTAAAAGTAGAACTATCCTATTAGCCAACAATTCCACTGCTTCGTATATGTCGAAAGAAAATGAAGACACCAATTTGAGAAGATACATGCATCCCGATGTTCATAGCTGCATTATTTACAATTACCAACATATGGAAGCAAACTAAATGTCCATCAACAGATGAGTGGATAAAGAAGATTTCGTATCTATACACAACAGACTATTACTCAGCCATTAAAAAGGATCAAATTCTGCCACTTGCAACAACGTGGATAGGCCTAGAATATTTACACCTCCTTAAAAATGTTAGAGAAAGACAAATACTCTATGTTCTCACTTCTCTATAGAATCTAAAAATGAAAGAAAGGAATGTATATAACGAAACAGAAATAGACTCACAGAGAACAAATTAGTGGTTACTGGTGGGGCGAGTGAAGGAGGGAGGGAAAGACAGTAGTTTGTTTCTCTAAATCCAATACGCCTATGTATGAAATAAACAAACAAGGATATATAGTACAACACAGGGAAATATAGCCATTATTTTCTAATCACTTTAGTGGAGCATGGTCTATAAAAATATTCAATCCATATGTTGTAGCCCTGAGACTAATGTAATATTGTAAATCAACGATACTTCAATTTAAATAATCCATAGGGTGGCTGAATGGATTAAAGAAAGTTCAATTATATACTGTGTACAAGAGATTCATGTTAACTTCTAATCCATATATAGCATAAAATTAATGAGTGGGAAAAAAATACTCCAGGAAAATGATACTTGCATAACTAGTCTATTATCAGGCAAAAAAGACGTGAAGTCAAACCTTCAAAGGAAATAAGGTTATCATATAATGATAAATGGATTAATTCATCAAGGAATCATGACAATTATAAATATGTATGTATCCAGCTTTGGGGCCTCTCAACATATAAAGAATATATTAACCCACGAGAAGGGGAAAATGTGCAGAAATAAAATAAAGGTAAGAAACGTCGATACCCAACTTCCAACACTGTATAGATCATCCAGACAGAATATCAATCAGGAAACACTGAACTTGAACACACACTTGATATCAAATGAACCTAACAGACATATACAGTATATTCCACTCAACACTAGCAAACTTTCTATTCTTCTTAAGTACACGTAGAATATTGCCTAGGGTAGATCCTATGTTAAGCCACAAAACGAGTCTTCAAAAATCCAAGAATATTGAAATCATATCAAGGATCATTTCCAACCACAATGATATGAAATTAAAATTCAATATTAAAAAGAACTGAAAATTCAAGAACACTTAGAAATTGCACAACAAGCTCCTGAATAGCCAACGCATACAGGAATAAATCAAAAGGGAAATTTAAAAGAAATCTTAAAGTAAACAAAATTGGAAACACAAAGTACCTAAATTTATGGAATACAGGAACAAGACTGCAATTCAAAGAGTTATGTTTACAGTAATAAATGCATATATTTTCAAAGAATTCTTGAGAGGGTATCAAGATGATAGAGTAGGAAGATACTGAGCTCCCCTCCTGCCACGGACACACCAAAATTACAACAACTTACATGGAAATTATCTCTGAAGACTAGCAGGGAACGTTTTCCACAACTAAAGATATAAGGAAGGAGAAATCACACGGCAGGTAGGAGGACTGGAAACACAGTCTACTTGGAACCCACACCTAGAGCACAGTGACCCACAGCTGGAAGATATCACAATTGCATGGGTCTTCCACACGGAGGGAAGGGTCTGACCCTGCGCCAGGCTGCTCAGCCCAGGGTTCCTGCACTGGAAGAAAAGAACACAGCAGGTCTGGCTTTGAAAACCTGCAGGGCTTACTTTCAGGAAAGCTGGAGGCTAAAGAAAACTGAGACTTTGCTCTCATAGGACACACACAAATCTCACATGTTCTCAGTCCCTGTGCAGAGCCAGTAGTGTGAAAGACACCTGGGTCAGACCCACTTGCTAATCTCGGAGAGCTTCTTGGAAAGGCAAGAGGCAGCTGGGACTCCCGCTAGGAACTGAGACATTGGCAAGCAACGTTTTAGAGTCTTCCCTGGAACTGATTAGAATCAGGGGCCTGCCCCATTTACCACCATGCCCATAGCACTCCTGCACCAGAAGGCCTCTCAACCAGACACAATGGGGGCCTACCCTGTCCGCCTGTGCACCTGGAGCCCCACTAAGAGAAAGTCTACAACAGGAATACCGTACCAGTAAGATTATGATTCAGAATTGAAGGAGAGGGCTTCCCTGATGGCACAGTGGTTGAGAATCTGCCTGCCAATGCAGGGGACAAGGGTTCGAGCCCTGATACAGGAAGATCCCACATGCCACAGAGGAACTAAGCCTGTGTGCCACAACTACTGAGCCTGTGCTCTAGAGCCCATGAGCCACAAATACTGAGCCCGCAAGCCCCAACTACTGAAGCCTGAGCACCTAGAGCCCATGTTCTGCAAGAAGAAGAGCCACTGCAATGAGAAGCCCGTGCACTAAAACGAAGAGTAGCCTCCACTTGCCACAACTAGAGAAAAGTCCACACACTGTAATGAAGACCTAACGCAGCCAAAAATAAATAAATAAATAAATTTATGGGGAAAAAAAGAATTGAAGGAGAGATCAAGAGTTTCCCAGACTAGCAAAAGCTAAAACAGTTCATCACTACTAAACCAGCCTTATATGCAATGTTGAAGGAATTTACTTAAGCTTAAAAGAAGTCTCACTAATTATTGATAGTAACAAGAAAACAAACAAAAGTAAAAGTCTCACTGCAAAAAGTATAGAGTAAGTGTAGTAGATCAAACGTTTATTAAGCTTCTGTAAAGAATAAAATAGTAGTATGTTTCTTTAAAAAGAGAGGGCCCAAATAGATCAGAAATGAAAGCGGTGATGTTACAACAGACACCACAGAAAATACAAAGTATCCTAAGATACACACAGGGTAACTCAGGGCTCAGACTGGACAGAGCCCACTCTCCATTCCTCTGTACATGAGTTACAGGAGCCTCAGGAACTGAGGAGGGGGTCCCTGAGGGGAGGCACAAGATAGAAGATGTTAGGCATTAACATGACTGTATTTATGTTAAACGTGCCTGAACTACATTCACATGAGATGGTTTTGTTCTGTATGTATATTGGCACCTTTAGTCTGAATTGCAGATCTTTGGCTTCACCACCTCCACTGACAGCATTAGTTTCACCTGCTGTGGACCATCTCCTATAAGATTTCCACAACCACAAAGCATTGAAGCTTCACAGGACCCAGAGTCTGTGAGACTCCACTCAGAGTCTCAACTCCACTCAGAGACATAGAGTCACAACAGAGACTCCACTCCTGGAGGGCACACAACAGTAGTGTGTACATCAGGACCCAAGGGAAGGAGCCGTGACCCATAGAAGACTGAGCAGACCTACCTGCTAGTTTTAGAGGGTCTCCTGCAGAGGCAGGGGGTGTCTGTGGTTCACCGTGGGGACAAGGACACTGGCAGCAGAAGTTCTGGGAAGTCCTCCTTCCAAAACCAGACAAAGATACTACAAAAAAAGAAAATTATAGACCAATATCACTGATGAATATAGATGTAAAAATCCTCAACAAAATACTAGCAAACAGAATCCAACAACACATTAAAAGGATCATACACCATGATCAGGTGGGGTTTATCCCAGAGATGCAAGGATGCTTCAACACACACAAATCAATCATTGTGATACACCATCTTAACAAATTGTAGAATAAAAATATGATCATCTCAATAGATGCAGGAAAAGCTTTTGACAAAATTCAACACCCATTTATGATATAAAAAAAGCTCTCCAGAAAGTGGGCACAGAGAGAACCTACCTCAACATAATAAAGGCCATATATGACAAAGCCACAGCAAACATCATTCTCAATGGTGAAAAACTGAAAGTATTTCCTCTAAGATCAGGAACAAGACAAGGATGTCCACTCTCACCACTATTACTCAACATAGTTTTGGAAGTCCTAGACACAGCAATCAGAGAAGAAAAAGAGATATAAGGAATACAAATTGTAAAAAAAGAAGTAAAATTGTCACTGTTTGCAAATGACACGGTACTCTACATAGTGAATCCTAAAGATGCCACCAGAAAACTACTAGAGCTAATCAATGAATTTGGTAAAGTTGCAGGATACAAAATTAATGCACAGAAATCTCTTGCATTCCTATACACTAACAATGAAAGATCAGAAGGAGAAATTAAGGAAACAATCCCATTCACCATTGCAACAAAAAGAATAAAATACATAGGAATAAACCTACCTAAGGAGGTAAAAGACCTGTACTCAGAAAACTATAAGACACTGCTGAAAGAAATCCAAGATGATATAAACAGATGGAGGTATAAACCATGTTCTTGGATTAGAACAATCAATATTGTGAAAATGACTATACTACCCAAAGCAATCTACAGATTCAATGCAATCCCTGTCAAATTACCAGTGGCATTTTCTACAGAACTAGAACAAAAAAATCTTAAAATTTGTATGGAGACACAAAAGACCCCGGATAGCCAAAGCAGTTTTGAGGGAGATTAAAAGAGCTGGAGGAATCAGACTTCCTGACTTCAGACTATACTACAAAGCTACAGTAATCAAGACTATATGGTACTGGCACAAAAACAGAAATATAGATCAATGGAACAGGATAGAAGGCCCAGAGATAAACCTACGTATCTATGGCTAACTCATCTATGACAAAGGAGGCAAGGATATACAGTGGAGAAAAGACAGTCTCTTCAGTAAGTGGTGCTGGGAAAACTGGACAGCTACACGTAAAAGAATGAAATTAGAACACTCCATAATACGATACACAAAAATAAACTCAAAATGGATTAGAGACCTAAATGTAAGACCGGACACTATAAAACTCTTAGAGGAAAACATAGACAGAACACTCTATGACATAAATCACAGCAAGATCCTTTTT
>NW_020172775.1:484084-486781 GCF_003031525.2 Neophocaena asiaeorientalis asiaeorientalis | reverse complement strand
CCGTTCCCACCCTTCCCAGGTAAAACACCTGAATGTGTGCAAGGACTTGAAAGCCTAGAGGAAGGGCCGTGGAGCCACCCCAGCCACAGCACGCAGGCCGACTTGGTGCCTGCAGGCCAGCAGGGATGGTCCTGGCCGCGGGCGCTCTTCTGGAAGCTTTCCATTTCCCTGCCTGAGATACCCCTCCTGTCCCGGCCCCCACTGCTTTTTTCTTTCCTCACCTCTGCCCGGGGAGAAATTCCAGCGGCAGGTACGGGGGACACATCCTCTTCTTTAGCAGGTGGCAGCCCGGCAACTCCTGCAGAAAGTCCAACAGAGCCCCACTCACACCGGGCCACCCACAAATCCGTGGCCCCTCACTCCCTCCCACCAGCCCAGCCCCGACACTGCTGAGGGGGCAGAGAATATGGCGTCAGGCACAGCTGCAGGGGCTCTTGCTGCCTGGAGCGGTGTTTATATTGACCTCAGCCCACGCACACCTGGGGAGGGCTCACCGGCACGGGCAGGCTGCCCAGGTCAGCCAATCCTCGCCCATCAGGAGTTCACAGTTGCAGAAAATGGACCTTGCTGCACCGGCCAGGTCCAAGGAACAGGTGTGGGCTCCTGAGTCAGAATAGACAAGGGGCTGCAGCTCCGGCTTGTTTTCTAATCTTTTTTTTTTTTTTTTTTTTTTTTTTTTGCGGTACGTGGGCCTCTCACTGTTGTGGCCTCTCCCATTGCGGAGCACAGGCTCCGGACGTGCAGGCTCAGCGGCCATGGCTCACGGGCCCAGCCGCTCCGCGGCATGTGGGATCCTCCCGGACCGGGGTACGAACCTGTGTACCCTGCATCGGCAGGCGGACTCTCAACCTCTGCGCCACCAGGGAAGTCCTGTTTTCTAATCATTTTATCTGGTCCATGAGTGGGAAACAACTTTAAGAAGACCCTCTCGTAATGAGAGGAACCCAGGAGTCAGGGAGAGGTGGGGTGGTGGGTGGAGACAGAGGCCTGGTGCCCCGGCGACACTGGAAGCCTCTGGAAGACGCGGTGGAGGGAGGCCACACAGAGTGAAGCCCAGGTTCACAGACCTGTCCAGGAGCTGCTGTTTGTTAATTCAGGTCCTGCTCTGAGGTGCTCAGGGTCAGCTCTGACCAACAGGTGAGTTGGGGGTGCTCTGCAATGAGGGCTATGTGCACGGTTCCTGTGTGCCCAGCCCTGTCGGGTGCCTGCCCAGGCGAGCTCTGTATCCTGGGAGGGGCCTGACCATGAGAGCCCCATGGGCTGCTGGGTACCTGCTCAGGTGAGCTCCATATCCTAGGAGGGGCCTGTCCACGAGAGCCCCATGGGCTGCTGGGTACATGCCCAGGTGAGCTCCATATCCTGGCAGAGGGCTGTCCACGAGAGCCCCGTGGGCTGCTGGGTACCTGCTCAGGTGAGTTCCATATCCTGGCAGAGGGCTCTCCACGAGAGCCCCGTGGGCTGCTGGGTACCTGCTCAGGTGAGCTCCATATCCTGGCAGAGGGCTGTCCACGAGAGCCCCGTGCACCGGGAGGGGTGTACGAACAAGCTCCCTCTCTTTGCAGCTGACACAGAGTTGCTTAGGATGTAGACTAAAATCAGCCGAGGGCAGAGGTCAGGAGCAGCGTCGGGGGTCCCTTGGGTGTGGCCACCCAGGGAAGCCCTCCTGAATCCTGAGGTGCAGGGTTTCTTGGGGTCGGTCATGTCGACATGAGGACCACCATGTGCCCGGCCTCGGCCTCCAGCCCCCGGGGAAGGAAGCCCCACCGTGTATCACGCCGTCAGCACAGAGCAGCCTGGAGCGAGGCCCACGGAGCACGGACACTCCCGTCAGACTCAAGGTGACCTCTGGAGCCAGGACAGAGGCCCGGCCTCTCTGTGGGCAGGTGAACCCGCACCACACAGGCCCTGGTGCAGTGCCCGTTCCGTGGGGTCAGCATGGGTGCACGCGGGTCAGCCAGTGTCCCTGTGTCTCAGCCTGTGACCGCTGACCACACTGTCCTGCTCTGCTCACAAGAGCGAGGCCAATGGAGGGACAACGGGGGTGGGAACAAAGCCGGGTCACAGTCAGGTGAGAAAGGGTCCAGGGAGCGAGAACCCGGCTGCCCTTGCCTAGTGCGCCGAGAGCTGACGTCCGCCCTGTAGTCAGTCAGTCGTCTCCCCATATCCTGAGATAGGGCTGCCTTTCCTGCACCCTGGGACAGGGTCATGCCTGTGTATACAGCAGGACACACAGCGGTGCCTGCTGCAAGCCCGATGCCTGCCCTCGCCATGTAGTTGGGGCTTGGTGACAGGGGACATCCCGACAGGACATGGGGCCGGCCCCGGGGAGGATGTTGGGGTGAAGCGTTTGGGAGCGTCTGGAGGGAACACTCACCTGTCAGCACCTGGGGACTGAGGACACCGACCAAGGGGGGCAGGCGGGAAGCCCAGGGAGGGTCCTGGGTCATCCCCGAGGCTGGAGAAGGGGTGGTAGCTGCGGGAGATGGCGGTTGGGACGAAGAGCTTACCACCCGACAGGAGATAGGCCAGCCGGGGCAGCAGGGGGAGGTGAACACTGTGCCCGACAGAAGGACGGAGAGCCCAGCAGGCCCAGCCGTGGGCGTGGGTATCCGGGCTGCTCTTTGTTGGCCCGCACCCGAAGGGCCCCCAGCGGCCCGGAGCCCGGCTCCGCCCCCAGCCCTCGGGGCCCTGCTCCGC
>NW_020172775.1:483787-484063 GCF_003031525.2 Neophocaena asiaeorientalis asiaeorientalis | reverse complement strand
TAATATGCCCAGAAGTGTCCTTTAAAGTCAGCCTCTCCTCTGGCTCTGATCCTACACTGAATGGTGCAGATAGCCAAGCAGGAGCTGACCAGCATCCCTGGTCAGGTACACCCACAGTGGCCACCCCCAGGAGAGCCTAGAGCTACGGGTACCCACGATGGCCCAAGAGTTGGGGCGGATGCAAGAGGTCCAGCCGGCAGGGAGTGTTGCTTTGTGCATGGGATCAGAGGTCGGCTCTGGGCATACCTCGGTCAGGTGTACACCGGGGTGTATGGA
>NW_020172775.1:476680-483719 GCF_003031525.2 Neophocaena asiaeorientalis asiaeorientalis | reverse complement strand
CCCACCCCCCTGCCCCCCACCTCCTGCAGAAGGCAGGCAGGCTCAGGGAAGGCTTCCTCTAACAGGGCCCCTTGGCTGGAGACAGGGACCACTCACCTGAGGACCCGTGCGTCCTGCAGTAAGGCCAACCCTACCCCAAAACCCACATCCTTACCCCTCCTTCTGTGGGGCATCGTGTGCCTCCCAGTCTTCCCACATGGCATCCGGGGCCTTGTCTCCAAATGCCACCACTGCCTGGAATGAGCCCGTGTCCACGGGAAGAAGAGTCAAAGGGGCATGGCAGGAGTCAAACGGAAACTGGTGGAGAGAGGGAGCAGCAGAGGAGAGAGACAAGAAGAGAGGGAGAGTTAGCAGCAGGCCTGCAGCCGGGCCTGCAGCCGTGAGGACGCCCACGCCGGGGCCGGGGAGCCTGGCGAACGTGCTGCCTCACCAGCTCACCCACAACGGGCTGTAGTCTCTCCTCCCGCCCCCCCTCCCCCCGGCCAGTCAGCAGGGGCACAGCATCATTTCAGAGGACAGAACAAGACGACAAGACGCATCCAGTGTCCCGGGAGAACAGAGATGGGAGGTGTGTGGCCGGACACTCCTCCCACCCAGGCCCACTCTCTGGATCCCTGAGTCTCTTTGGGTGCTCATCCGGGGTCAGCCTTTGCCGCCTGCAGGTCCTGAAGCCCAGCTGAAGGGTGAGCGGGCCATAAAACAAGCAGAACCCCTCTCTGAACCCCTCTCAGCTCCGTGAGCCCCAGCTCTGAATACAGGAAGAGCTCAGCGCAGCGAGCAAGGTGGCAGGAATACCGTGCCAGGGGTGCTACCCAGTGATCCCGGCTTCCTCATGGGCTTCCACTAGGAAACCGAGGATGCACTGCTCCAAAAGGGCCCAGGATGCAATAAACGCACTTGAGAATTCATCAAGGCTTCTAAAACCATATATTTGAGAAGTTCACTTGAGACACTAAATTATTTGCTGACAGAAAAACATTTGAGGGATTAATATAATGAAATGGAAACATGCAGACCAGTGTCACTTCCATGTGAAAGATGGGGAGGGAGGACCCCCTCTCCCCAACAAAGTCCGGAGGCCTCAGAACTCCCAACACCCCCTCCCCCTCAACACACACTATTTGGGGCCCCTCTTCTCCTTGAAGAGCTCCCGATAGCAGCTGATCACGTTGTTCACGCCCCGGCAGACGCGGAGGCTGCGCTCCAGGTTGGGATCGTTGTCCCTGACGATCTGCAGGCCAGCATCGAAATGTGCTAGGGCCTTGGCCAGGTGCCTGGCCGTGAGCTGGCGGGAAGCCGTCGAGCTGTCCTCGCCCTCCTCCCCGGCTGCCAGCTCCTGCTCCAGCCCCACCAGCTCCTCGTTGGACAGGTCTGCGCCCTGGCTCTGCAGCAGCTCAGCCACATCCGCCTCTGCCACCTCCCCGAAACCCAAGCCGTGCGCCAGCGCCACGACGTCCCGCCTGATCTCCGGGAGGGCCTCCCCGGGTCGGGGGCTGGCGTCGTGCTGGAGGCACTCGGGCCACAGCTTCCTCCAACCCCGGTTCAACGTCGCGGGCGGAACCTCCTCCCAGGACTCGAAGATGTTGTGCACAGCGTCCAGGATGCTATAGTCCCGCCAGAAGTCCGAGGCCGCTGACCGCTCGCCGGCGCTTCCCGCCCTCGCCGCCAAGAGGCGGAAGACCCTCCGCAGGTAGCAGGCCTTGAACGTGGCGACCACGTCCTGGGTCGTGGGCTGGATGAGGGCCGTGGTGTCCTTGGGCAGGTACTCCACGCGCACGTGGTCGGAGAGGTCGTCCAGGTTCCCTGGGCGGCCGGGAGTGCTGTCCAGGACGAGCAGAGCTTTATACGGGAGCCCGTGCCGGGCGCAGTACCTCTCCACAGCGGGGCAGAAGAAGTGCACGAACCACTCCTGGAAGAGGCTCACAGTGACCCAGGCCTTCCTGTGCGAGCGCCACAGCACGGGCAGGTTGGGCTTGGAGAAGCCCCGGAGGGCGCGCGGGTTCTCTGAGGGGTACACCAGCAGCGGCTTCAGCTTGAAGTCGCCGGCGGCGTTGCTGCCGAGCAGCAGGGTCAGGAGATCCTGGGCGGCTGTGAACCCGGGGCCTGGCTTCTCCGCCATGGAAGGGCCCGTCCTGCCCGGCAGCCGCCTCCAGAAGAGCCGGGTCTCGTCCACCTTGAACACCTGCCGGGCCGTGTAGCCGCCCTCCTGGATCACCCTCCGCAGCAGCGCCGGATACCTGCGCGCGGCCTCTGCGTCTGCGCGCGCCGCCTCGCCTCCGGCCCCGAGGCTGCGCAGCCCGTGCCGCGCCTTGAAGCGCGCGAACCAGCCGCGGCTGGCGCCGAAAGTCTCAGCCTCGGAGCCCTCACCCTGCGCCCGCTTGAGCTCCTCAAACAGGCTGCGGGCCTTCTCCTGGACGAGCACCACGCTGACCGGCACGTCACGCCGGTTCTGGTCCTCGATCCACACGCTCAGCAGCCGCTCCATGTTCTCCATCACCAGGCTGCGGCTGCGCGTCAGCTTACAGGCCGCGTGCGGGGTGGCCGCCTGGGAACTCGCTCGGATCTTGTCCTTGTTGTCACGAATGGTGGCCACAGTGGAGGTGGAGAGACCCAGTGCCCTCCCGATTCGGCTGAGCTTCTCTCCGGCTTCGAAGCGCCGCAGTACCTCCAGCTTCACCTGCAGGTTGATGGCCTTTCGGTCCCGCTTGGCACTTCGGCGCTGGCCCGCCCTTGGCGGCCTCTTCAGGGGGGGCTTCGGGCCCGCATCACTCTCTCCGGACACCACAACAGAATATTTACGTTCCCGCCCTGAGCCCGCTGATTTCAGGGCCGCTGCCGCCCCAGCCCTGACCCGCTGTAAAATGGGGAGACAACGTTTACCGGTGGGAAGTGCCGACGGGCCTGGGTAAAACCCTTAGAGGTCACTGACTGGTCTCTCTCTTTAGGTGGGAGATTCGGGGCCACATCCGGCCACTCGATGAGTTCTGGCCCCGTGGACTAAATAAACTTCACCCCCAGGATTGCAGCAAGCCTCTGAAAACCCTCTACCACTTTCCGAGGGAGCCCCCCGCTTACACCACCATCCCCAGTCACCTACTCGCCGGCCTCCTGAAGCATCCAGGGTGGCGTAATACACCACAAACTGATGTCAGACCAAATATAGAACCCAGAAATTACCAGCACGTCATAGCCGGGCCCAGGAACGGGCAGCCACAGTGTATAAACCTCAGCTCAGAGCTTGGTGGCGACCCGGGAAAGCAGAGGAACGAGCTGTCCATGGAGCCAACACGCTTCATGGCCCCGAGCTCGCAAGACCTTGAGCAATGTCATTGATTAAGGGTGTCAGGACTCAAGGTTTTCGTTTTGTGTGTTGTTTTGATTTTTTGGTTGGTTTGGCCAAGCCGCGCGGCATGGGGGATCTTAGTTCTCCAGCCAGGGATCGGACCCGTGCCCCCTGCCGTGGAAGAGTGGAGCCCTAACCACTGGACCACCAGGGGAGTCCCTGTTTTTGGTTTTTTTAATGGAGGAAATACTTGTGCAGGGTTCAATTACCCAGACGCGCTCCTGGAGAACCCGGCGAGGGGCAGGCCTGCCTCCAGCCTTGGGGCCCCGAGGTGGCCAAGGAGACCCATTTCCCAGTGTCCTTCCACAGGGGGGTGGGCCGAGCACCTTGTTTCTTCCAGGAGCATCTCTCAGAGCCCAGCTCTACACTCTCGACTGACGATGGGAGTTTGACAGTAAAGCAGCCCTGGGTGTTCTCTGAGAGTTGCCGGCAGGACACCGGCTGAGCCGGACTTGGGCAGATGTACGCAGGGCCACCGCAGGCGTTCCCAGGCCTCGCAGTGTCTCAGGAAGACCAGGGATGGCAGTCAAGGGTGGGAAAGGCCAGGGCGTGGCCCACTCTCCCCCCTCACCTGGCAGGAGACCCCAGCCATGCTCCTTGGCTGGTCTGCCCTCCTTCCCATGTGTGAGCAAGTCCCTCTGTCCTCCTGGGGAAGCCCCCTGGGTTACCCACCAGGATCAAAGACATGCAGGCACCCCGTGACACAGAGATAAGCTTTGGTCCCTGTGTCTTGAGGCCATCCAGAGGACAGGCAGGCCCAGGGGCAGAAGAGCCAGAGGGGCAGCAGCCAAGATGAGGGTGTGTGTTCCGGGATGAGAAACCAACAGCAGCCCACATTCCCTAGCGGGACTGGGCACATGACTCCAAGAGAGCCACTAAAAAGAAAGGCTGGAGCTGCCTGTGCCACTGGAAGGGACCTCAACACAAGACCAAGTGAAATCAGTGAGGTGCAGAGCGTTAATGGGGCTTCCTTTGGAAATGTCTGTGTGCCCCGTTCATACACACGCCCATGTGTGTGAACTGCACGTGTGTACAGGAAAGAGGAAGGGTGTACGATGGGTGGCAGTGGCCATCTCCAGAGAGGAAGACTGGCTGTGGGGTTTCAACGTTATGTGCTTCTCTTAAGGTCTGAATTACTTTATAATGCATATACGTGTTTTATATACATTTAAAATTTTTCTTTAAAATGGGAGGATAAGTAACGACTGCTGTATTTCTATCTCTGTGCAAGAGAGACTACAACTACAGTAAGTCCCCTACGTATGAACGAGTTCCGTTCTGAGAGCACGTTTGTAAGTCCAATGTGTTCGTAAGTCCAACGACGTTAGCCTAGGTACCCAACTTACACAATCGGCTATACAGTACTGTACTGGAATAGGTTTATAATACTTTTCACACGAATAATACATAAATAACAAACAAACACAAAAAATAAAGAAAACCTTTTTAATCTTACAGTACAGGACCTTGAAAAGTACCGTAGTACAGTCCAACGGCTGGCATCCAGGGCTGGCATCGAGGGAACAGGCAGGAAGAGTTACTGACTGGAGGAGGAAGAGGAGGTGGGAGATGGTAGGGCTGAAGGGTCGTCAGCAGTAGGAGACGGAGGGCAAGTTGCAATTTCACTCACGCCTGACGTGGATGGCACAGGTTCTGGTTCCTTGCTGGATTTAATTCTATCTACCCTCTTGTAAAAACGATCCAGTGATGTCTGGGTAGTAGCTCTTTTTTTCTCGTCATAGATGACACGGTAGCACTGGATTGCGTTCTGAACGGCTGCTGCAACCTTCGTGTACCGTTCTACATTCGGGTCCTGTGCCTCAAACACTAAGAGCGCCTCCTCGAATAAAGCAAACCCCCTTGCCATTTCCTGCGTCGTGAATCTCTTCGGTTCTTCAGTTGCTTCTTCTTCCTCCTGTCCCTCTTCGTCCTTTCTCTGGGCCTCCAGTTCCATCAGGTCTTCATTAGTGAGCTCCTCGTGCTGCACAGCAAGGAGTTCGATGAAGTCGTCCTCTTGCAGATCTAGCTCCAGCTTCTCGCTGAGGGTCACTAAGTTGCTGAAGACCTCTTTGGACTCCTCATCCATCTTCTCAAATCCACGAAAATCGTGAACAAACTTCGGGCAAAGGTTCTTCCAAACCCCGTTCATGGTGACGGCCGTAACCTCACTCCAGGCAAAGTCAATGTTTTTTATGGCCTTGTAGATGTTATAGTCCTTCCAAAATTGCCGCAAGGTTGTTCCTGATTCGTCACTCGCCTTTACTGCCTGACGAAAAGTGTGACGTAAGTAATATTTCTTGAAAGTCGCTATAACTCCCTGGTCCATAGGTTGGATGAGCGCCGTAGTATTCAGTGGCAGGTGCACTACTTTGACGTTGGGATGAAAGTCGTCCATGAATGGGGGGTGGCCCGGAGCATTGTCGAGCAGCAAAAGAATGTTGAATGGGACGTCCTTCTCCAAGCAGTATTTCTCTACCTCCGGGATAAAGTGGTGGAAAAACCAGTCCTGGAAAATGGCCTGTGTAACCCAGGCTTTGGGGTTACTCTTCCACACAACAGGAAGAGAGCCCTTGGCTATGTTTTTAAGGGCTCTTGGGTTCTCTGAATGGTAAACTAAGAGAGGCTTCAGCTTCATATCACCAGAGGCATTGCCACCAAACAACAGCGTGAGCCTGTCCTTTGATGCTTTATAGCCCGGCATCAACTTTTCCTCCTTACTGATGTAACTTCGGTCCGGCATCCTCTTCCAGTACAGTCCTGTCTCGTCCACATTAAACACCTGCTCGGGTAAATACGCGCCTTCATCAATAATTTCTCGAAGCGTTTCAGGAAATTCCCGGGCAGCGATCGTATCTGTACTCGCTGCCTTGTCACTTACTTTTACATTGTGAAGTTTGGCTCTAGCCTTGAACCGGTGAACCCAGCTACGGCTGGCATTAAAAGATTTGCCCTCTGATTCTTCGCCGTGTTTCTTCTTCAGGTCTTCATAAAGGCTCTTAGCTTTCTCTTGAATCAGCATTAAGCTGAGTGGGACTCGACGCTGACGCTGATCCTGCATCCACACACTGAGAAGCTTCTCCATCTCCTCCATCACTTTTCCACGCTTCTTTGTTATTATTGTCGACGTCATCGGCATAGCAGACTTCACGTGTTCCATGATCTTGTCCTTGTTCTTTACGATCGAGCCGATGGTTGAACGATTCAGGTTATAAGAATGAGCGACGTCTACCATCTTTTCGCCTCGCTCCACTCTCTCAATTATTTTCACTTTTGTTTCCATCGTTATCGCGTGGCGCTTCTTAGCAGTACCAGCTACATCGCCGCTGCTTTTACGCTTGCTTCCGGACATCCTGGGCTTGAAATAAAGATACTGTACTACTGTACTCTATACAGTACCGTAAAGCACACAAAAGCACAGCCACTTGCAGAGGGTGCACGCACATGACAGTGTACGCCAGGCACCTGAACTAACTTACGTGATTGGACATGCGAACGCACGTTCGCATCTTTGAAAGTTCGTAACTTGGAGGTTTGTGTGTAGGGGACTTACTGTACTCTATTCAAATGGTGTGAGCCTGGGGAGGCCCCATCCTCAGACCCAGGAGCTGCGAGAGGGTGAAGGGCAGGTCCTGAGCCCAGCCTGAGGGCGAGGGGGGGTGGGGGTGGGGGCTGGGCACAGCTGGGGAATGTGACCCT